>NC_133324.1:991307166-991389666 GCF_042186555.1 Aquarana catesbeiana | reverse complement strand
TCCGACTCCACCCATCATCCCTCACCTCCGACTCCACCCATCATCCCTCACCTCTGACTCCATCCATCATCCCTCACCTCTGACTCCACCCATCATCCCTCACCTCCGACTCCACCCATCATCCCTCACCTCAGACTCCACCCATCATCCCTCACCTCAGACTCCACCCATATACAGTGATGTCATCCCTCACCTCCAACTCCACCCATCATCCCTCACCTCTGACTCCACCCATATACAGTGATGTCATCCCTCACCTCTGACTCCACCCATATACAGTGATGTCATCCCTCACCTCTGACTCCACCCATATATACAGTGATGTCATCCCTCACCTCCGACTCCACCCATCATCCCTCACCTCTGACTCCACCCATATACAGTGATGTCATCCCTCACCTCTGACTCCACCCATATACAGTGATGTCGTCCCTCACCTCTGACTCCACCCATCATCCCTCACCTCCGACTCCACCCATCATCCCTCACCTCTGACTCCATCCATCATCCCTCACCTCTGACTCCACCCATCATCCCTCACCTCTGACTCCACCCACATACAGTGATGTCATCCCTCACCTCTGACTCCATCCATCATCCCTCACCTCTGACTCCACCCATATAGAGTGATGTCATCCCTCACCTCCGACTCCACCCATATACAGTGTTGTCATCCCTCACCTCTGACTCCACCCATCATCCCTCACCTCTGACTCCACCCATATACAGTGATGTCATACCTCACCTCTGACTCCACCCATCATCCCTCACCTCTGACTCCACCCATATACAGTGATGTCATCTCTCACCTCTGACTCCACCCATATACAGTGATGTCATCCCTCACCTCCGACTCCACCCATATACAGTGATGTCATCCCTCACCTCTGACTCCACCCATCATCCCTCACCTCTGACTCCACCACCCATATACAGTGTTGTCATCCCTCACCTCCGACTCCACCCATATACAGTGATGTCATCCCTCACCTCTGACTCCACCCATCATCCCTCACCTCTGACTCCACCACCCATATACAGTGTTGTCATCCCTCACCTCTGACTCCACCCATATATACAGTGATGTTATCCCCCACCTCCAACTCCACCCATCATCCCTCACCTTTGACTCAACCCATCATCCCTCACCTTTGACTCAACCCATCATCCCTCACCTCCTACTCCACCCATATACAGTGATGTCATCTCTCACCTCTGACTCCACCCATATACAGTGATGTCATCCCTCACCTCCGACTCCACCCATCATCCCTCACCTCCGACTCCACCCATATACAGTGATGTCATCCCTCACCTCTGACTCCACCCATCATCCCTCACCTCTGACTCCACCACCCATATACAGTGTTGTCATCCCTCACCTCCGACTCCACCCATATACAGTGATGTCATCCCTCACCTCTGACTCCACCCATCATCCCTCACCTCTGACTCCACCACCCATATACAGTGTTGTCATCCCTCACCTCTGACTCCACCCATATATACAGTGATGTTATCCCCCACCTCCAACTCCACCCATCATCCCTCACCTTTGACTCAACCCATCATCCCTCACCTCCTACTCCACCCATATACAGTGATATCATCCCTCGCCTCTGACTCCACCCATATACAGAGCTATCACCCTCACCTTCTGGTGGGAAGAGTTGGTCGTACTCAGTGGAGCAGCGCTTCATACACTCCTCCTCAGTCAGGAAGACGTTGGGGCCGGTTCCGGAGTCTTTTGCCATGAAGGGTTTACACCGGTCCTGGGATCTGACATATGTCCAGAGGACGTTCGATCCAGATTCAGAAATCGACACCACCGGCTGATCACACTCCGAGTCTACAGAACAAAACCAACAAAAGGAGATGGGAGGGAGGAGTAGAGGATGGGAGATGGAAGGGAGGAGTAGAGGACGGGAGAGGGAATGGAGGAGTAGAGGACGGGAGATGGGAGGGATGGGAGGAGTAGAGGATGGGAGATGGGAGGGAGGAGTAGAGGATGGGAGATGGGAGGGAGGAGTAGAGGATGGGAGATGGAAGGGAGGAGTAGAGGACGGGAGAGGGAATGGAGGAGTAGAGGACGGGAGATGGGAGGGATGGGAGGAGTAGAGGATGGGAGATGGGAGGGAGGAGTAGAGGACGGGAGGGGGAGGGAAGGGAGGAGTAGGGGATGGGAGAGGGAATGGAGGAGTAGAGGACAGGAGAGGGGAGGGAAGGGAGGAGTAGAGGACAGGGGAGGGAAGGGAGGAGTAGAGGACGGGAGATGGAAGGGAGGAGTAGAGGATGGAGGAGTGAAGGGAGGAGTAGAGGACGGGAGATGGGAGGGAGGAGTAGAGGATGGGAGATGGAAGCGAGGAGCAGAGGACGGGGGAGGAAAGGGAGGAGTAGAGGACAGGAGAGGGGAGGAAAGGGAGGAGTAGAGGACGGTAGATGGAAGGGAGGAATAAAGGTCAGGAGATGGGAGGGAAGGGAGGAGCAGAGGACGAGAGAGGAAAGGGAGGAGTAGAGGACGGGAGATGGGAGGGATGGGAGGAGTAGAGGATGGGAGATGGGAGGGAGGAGTAGAGGATGGGAGATGGGAGGGAGGAGTAGAGGATGGGAGATGGAAGGGAGGAGTAGAGGACGGGAGAGGGAATGGAGGAGTAGAGGACGGGAGATGGGAGGGATGGGAGGAGTAGAGGATGGGAGATGGGAGGGAGGAGTAGAGGACAAGACATGAAGGGGAAGGGAAGGGAGGAGTAGAGGATGGGAGATGGAAGGGAGGAATAGAGGACGGGAGAGGGAATGGAGGAGTAGAGGACGGGAGATGGGAGGGATGGGAGGAGTAGAGGATGGGAGATGGAAGGGAGGAATAGAGGACGGGAGAGGGAATGGAGGAGTAGAGGACGGGAGATGGGAGGGATGGGAGGAGTAGAGGATGGGAGATGGGAGGGAGGAGTAGAGGATGGGATATGGAAGGGAGGAGTAGAGGACGGGAGAGGGAATGGAGGAGTAGAGGACGGGAGATGAGAGGGATGGGAGGAGTAGAGGATGGGAGATGGGAGGGAGGAGTAGAGGACGGGAGATGGGAGGGAGGAGTAGAGGACAGGAGGGGGAGGGAAGGGAGGAGTAGGGGATGGGAGAGGGAATGGAGGAGTAGAGGACGGGAGATGGAAGGGAGGAGTAGAGGATGGAGGAGTGAAGGGAGGAGTAGAGGACGGGAGATGGGAGGGAGGAGTAGAGGATGGGAGATGGAAGCGAGGAGCAGAGGACGGGGGAGGAAAGGGAGGAGTAGAGGACAGGAGAGGGGAGGAAAGGGAGGAGTAGACGACGGTAGATGGAAGGGAGGAATAAAGGTCAGGAGATGGGAGGGAAGGGAGGAGCAGAGGACGAGAGAGGAAAGGGAGGAGTAGAGGACAGGAGAGGAAAGGGACGAGTAGAGGACGGGATAGGGAAGGGAGGAGTAGAGGACGGGAGTGGGAAGGGAGGAGTAGAGGACAGGAGACAGAAGAGAGGAGTAGAGGACGGGAGACGGAAGGGAGGAGTAGAGGAGGGAGACGGAAGGGAGGAGTAGAGGATGGGAGACGGAAGGGAGGAGTAGAAGACAGGAGATGGAAGGGAGGAGTAGAGGACAGGAGACGGAAGGGAGGAGTAGAGGACGGGAGATGGAAGGGAGGAGTAGAGGAGGGAGACGGAAGGGAGGAGTAGAGGATGGGAGACGGAAGGGAGGAGTAGAGGACGGGAGTGGGAAGGGAGGAGTAGAGGATGGGAGACGGAAGGGAGGAGTAGAGGATGGGAGTGGGAAGGGAGGAGTAGAGGACAGGAGACGGAAGGGAGGAGTAGAGGACGGGAGACGGAAGGGAGGAGTAGAGGACGCGAGACGTAAGGGAGGAGTAGAGGAGGGAGAGGGAAGGAAGGAGTAGAGGACGCGAGACGGAAGGGAGGAGTAGAGGACGGGAGACGGAAGGGAGGAGTAGAGAACAGGAGATGGAAGGGAGGAGTAGAGGACGGGAGAGGGAAGGAAGGAGTAGAGGACGCGAGACGGAAGGGAGGAGTAGAGGACGGGAGACGGAAGGGAGGAGTAGAGGACGGGAGACGGAAGGGAGGAGTAGAAGACAGGAGATGGAAGGGAGGAGTAGAGGACGGGAGACGGAAGGGAGGAGTAGAGGACGGGAGAGGGAAGGAAGGAGTAGAGGACGCGAGACGGAAGGGAGGAGTAGAGGACGGGAGACGGAAGGGAGGAGTAGAGGACGGGAGATGGTGTCACTTATGGAGCAGAGGTTGTCAGTGTCTGGTGCTGTGGATGGAGATATTGGTGGGAATAGACGGTGATTGGCCTTTATGATTAAAAGGGTGAAGCGCGTCTGAGGAGTTTTCTACAGGTGGAGAAGAGGGGGCTGAAGCCATTCTTTTACTCCCGTCATTCACACTCATGCGGCAGGGAGTTGGTGTCTATGGGCAGATGGCTGCCATTTTGTTGGGAATGGCTGATGTTGCTGAAATTAGTACAGAAGAAATCCCAATTGTCCATTGATATCCATCTGCAAACAAGGAACCATGGACTCCCAGTGGGGGATGGTGTGATGGAACTGCTGGGGCACCCCAACTAGGTGCTTCCCTCCGACATCCCAATCCAGCAAAAAGCCATCCTAATCCAACAAAGAGACATCCCAATCCAGCAAAAAGACATCCTAATCCAGCAAAGAGACATCCTAATCCAGCAAAAAGACATCCTAATCCAGCAAAGAGACATCCTAATCCAGCAAAGAGACATCCCAATTCAGCAAAGAGACATCCTAATTCAGCAAAGAGACATCCCAATTCAGCAAAGAGACATCCCAATCCAGCAAAAAGACATCCCAATCCAGCAAAGAGACATCCTAATCCAGAAAAGAGACATCCTAATTTAGCAAAGAGACATCCCAATTCAGCAAAGAGACATCCTAATCCAGCAAAGAGACTACCCTAATCCAGCAAAGAGACTACCCTATTCAGCAAAGAGACATCCCTATTCAGCAAAGAGACATCCCTATTCAGCAAAGAGTCTCCAGCGGCCGGCTCAGGAGGTATAGGCCGCCCTGCAGGCAGCGCTTTCTGTGTATCACTGGATTTGTCTCTCCCACCTTCTGTTTGCACCTCCTACTTTGATGGCGCTGCTTTAAGGTGTGTCTGTGGTGACCGACCCAGTCAGCCTCTGCCGGCCAGCTGAGCCCTGGCTGTGGCTGCACCCTAGGTGACTGCCTAGTTTGCCTAATGGTAGCCGGCCCTATGTGTGTCCCCATCAGGGGTGGAGCTTCTGGCACAGGCATAGCAGGGATTGGTTACATTACAAGGAGGCAGGGCAGATTGGCCTCTCCAGCACCCGGCATTTTCCAGTGAATTAAAATCATAAAAAATAAAAAATGAATTATTAAATATCTGAATAGAAAATGGGATATCTCCTCTCTTAGATCTCATATTGAACACAAAGTTGTTCCAAGAGGACTAAGGGAGAGAGTGGTTCCCACTGGCCACCTTCATTCACCTAGATTCCTGGATATATGGAAAGGACGTGGAATCGAGGTGATGAGACTAATTGTAGAAGAGGAATTAGTGCAACTGGGTGAAATTCAAACTGAGATAGACATTAGTGCACAACTCCTTGAACCCTTTACACAGGACCAGGAGTCTGAGAAACGGAACGAGTCCTTGAAGAAAGAAGTAGAGAGAACTCAAAAGAATCTCAGAATTAACAAACAGGAGAAATTCAAACAAAATATCGCCGACTGGGAAAAAGACGACATCTTTGACCCGACTTTACAGAGAGGCAGAAGCCAATTACGTAGAAGTAGGAAAAATTCATCTTCCATTAAATGTAATTCATCGACTGACAGTGAGGAAGAATTGACTTTTTTAGAGAAAGGTCAGGGAGGGAGAGACAACCAAGGTACGGTACAGGGCCAATCTCAAATCACTCAGAGAGGCAGACGCAAAACGCCAAACGCACGTCACAGACAAAGAAAGAGACCAAGGAAAAAATACGAGGGAAGTGAGAGCCAGCCCACGGAGACGATAGACAACACCGATCAATATACAGCTCAGGACCCTCCTATGGAGATCCAAGACATGAAGGTGATGAATCCCACCAAATAACCATCATATTTCTCTACTTCAAAAGGGTCTTTCTCACCGAAATCTGCGATGAACGAGGTCTATAAGGACGTTAGCCTCTTCTTGCGAAAGGTAATTTTTAAATATTGGCCAACCGTCAAAATCAAAAAAGCAAGAAATTGAAAGACAAGAAATGACAGATTGAAATGGGACAAAATGGGGTGTGGGTGGGAATGGAGGAGCATAAACTGGCAGCATTTGCTGATGACATACTATTTTTTGTCTCAAATCGCAGAGTAACCCTCCCCAACGTGCTCCGAATCCTCAGATCATACGGAGAAGTTTCCAACTTTAAAATCAACCCCGGCAAGTCCGAAATCTTAAATATCAGTCTAACTAAGCAGGAAGAAGCTCACTTGGCCTCAGTGTTCCCCTTTCCCTGCAGAAAGGAGATCAAGTATCTGGGTATTAAGTTAGCCAACTCCATTAAAGAGTTATTTCAAAGAAACTACATCCCATTATTAGATGAAATCAGGCAAGAGGTAAGAAGATTGCGGTCTAGGCCGCTCTCATGGTTTGGGCGAGCGAACGCGGTTAAAATGATGATTGCCCCCAAAATTTTGTATAAATTTCAACTGCTGCCGATTCCCCTCCCAAGGTATTTCCTGAGGGTTTTAAGGAAATTAATTAGTGAGGCTGTCTGGGGTGGCAATAAACCACGCATCTCCTATGCAACATTGAGTAGAGGGAAAAAAAAAAGGGGGAATAGCAGCACCAGACTTTAATAGGTACTACATTGCTGTAGTGCTTTCACGGGTTATAGAATGGAGTAAGAAAGGGACAGATAAGCGTTGGGTGAACATAGAGTTCTCCTTAAGTAATAATAATTTGGCACACTCACTATGGAATCCCCCAAAATTTAGAATATTCAGCACCAACACTTCTTTGTTAACTCAAAACACTTTTAAACTTTGGGACAAAATTCACACTCAACACAAATGGTCGTACAATTCACCGTTAATATATATGAAAAATAATTTATTTTTTGAACCAGGGATGTGGGCGGTGGGAGGGAATTGGTTAAAAGAGGATGCCCTCCAACTGAAAAATGTTATTAACAAGGGGAAAATACGCACTTTCACGGAATTGAGTAGAGAACCAGAACTTTGGGTGATGGATAGGTGGAGGTATCTCCAGCTCTCCCATTTTATAGGAAAACTATCGAAGCCCCTAAGAAGCATGGAAGAGCTTAGACCCCTGGAGAAACTCTGTACGACGGAGTACCCAGGGGGTGTCATTGGCCAAATTTATAGAATACTGGGGGCGGAACAGGAGGATATGACGCCTCCTTACATCAAAAGGTGGGAGCAGGAATTGGGGTCACTCTGTAACAGAAACACGTTGGGAAAAATTTTGAATTTGGTCCACTACTCAGCACTAGACAATAGGAGAATGGAAATTCATTACAAAGTCCTAGCAAGATGGTACGCCACCCCAGACAGAGTAAGCAAGATGGATGGGACAAAGGGCAACACCTGTTGGAGGGGATGCCCAACCGTAGGCACAATGGCCCATATATGGTGGGAATGTCCCATCATTAAGGTCTTCTGGAAAAAAATCCTGTCTCTGAAAAAGGAATTCACGGGGAGGGAAATTGAGGAAGACCCATGGGTCTGCCTCTTCCACGGTACTCAGGACTCAGCCAAAAGTTACAAAACCTCCTTGCTCCCTATAATATTAGATACGGCCAAGAGACAGATTGCTCTAAACTGGCTGAACCCTTCAAGTCCCAAAAAAAAAAAAGAAATGGGACAAAACACAAATTATTTATTACATTTGTGATACTTCTTTGTAGAGAATTCCTTTATAATTGGCTTGAAGTCAATGGTTTTTAGGATGTCATTTTCTATACACATGAGTGAAAGCCAGCTCAAACGCTGCTGCCCCATTGTGCTTTTGATGGGCACAGTGGCTGCGTTTGATGGGTACAGTGGCTGTGTTTGATGGGCACAGTGGCTGCGTTTAATGGCACAGTGGCTGCGTTTGATGGGCACAGTGGCTGCGTTTGATGGGCACAGTGGCTGCGTTTGATGGGCACAGTGACTGCGTTTAATGGCACAGTGGCTGCATTTGATGGGCACAGTGGCTGCGTTTAATGGCACAGTGGCTGCGTTTGATGGGCACAGTGGCTGCGTTTGATGGGCACAGTGGCTGCGTTTGATGGGCACAGTGGCTGCGTTTAATGGCACAGTGGCTGCGTTTGATGGGTACAGTGGCTTCATTTGATGGGCACAGTGGCTGCGTTTGATGGGCACAGTGGCTGCGTTTGATGGGCACAGTGGCTGCGTTTAATGGCACAGTGGCTGCGTTTGATGGGTACAGTGGCTGTGTTTGATGGGCACAGTGGCTGCGTTTGATGGGCACAGTGGCTGCGTTTGATGGGCACAGTGGCTGCGTTTGATGGGCACAGTGTCTGCGTTTGATGGGCACAGTGACTGCGTTTGATGGGTACATTGGCTGCGTTTAATGGCACAGTGGCTGCCTTTGATGGGCACAGTGGCTGCGTTTAATGGCACAGTGGCTGCGTTTGATGGGCACAGTGGCTGCGTTTGATGGGCACAGTGGCTGCGTTTGATGGGAACAGTGGCTGCGTTTGATGGGCACAGTGTCTGCGTTTGATGGGCACAGTGACTGCGTTTGATGGGTACATTGGCTGCGTTTAATGGCACAGTGGCTGCCTTTGATGGGCACAGTGGCTGCGTTTAATGGCACAGTGGCTGCGTTTGATGGGAACAGTGGCTGCGTTTGATGGGAACAGTGGCTGCGTTTGATGGGCACAGTGTCTGCGTTTGATGGGTACAGTGGCTGTGTTTGATGGGCACAGTGGCTGCGTTTAATGGCACAGTGGCTGCGTTTGATGGGCACAGTGGCTGCGTTTGATGGGCACAGTGGCTGCGTTTAATGGCACAGTGGCTGCATTTGATGGGCACAGTGGCTGCGTTTAATGGCACAGTGGCTGCGTTTGATGGGCACAGTGGCTGCGTTTGATGGGCACAGTGGCTGCGTTTGATGGGCACAGTGGCTGCGTTTAATGGCACAGTGGCTGCGTTTGATGGGTACAGTGGCTTCATTTGATGGGCACAGTGGCTGCGTTTGATGGGCACAGTGGCTGCGTTTGATGGGCACAGTGGCTGCGTTTAATGGCACAGTGGCTGCGTTTGATGGGTACAGTGGCTGTGTTTGATGGGCACAGTGGCTGCGTTTGATGGGCACAGTGGCTGCGTTTGATGGGCACAGTGGCTGCGTTTGATGGGCACAGTGTCTGCGTTTGATGGGCACAGTGACTGCGTTTGATGGGTACATTGGCTGCGTTTAATGGCACAGTGGCTGCCTTTGATGGGCACAGTGGCTGCGTTTAATGGCACAGTGGCTGCGTTTGATGGGCACAGTGGCTGCGTTTGATGGGCACAGTGGCTGCGTTTGATGGGAACAGTGGCTGCGTTTGATGGGCACAGTGTCTGCGTTTGATGGGCACAGTGACTGCGTTTGATGGGTACATTGGCTGCGTTTAATGGCACAGTGGCTGCCTTTGATGGGCACAGTGGCTGCGTTTAATGGCACAGTGGCTGCGTTTGATGGGAACAGTGGCTGCGTTTGATGGGAACAGTGGCTGCGTTTGATGGGCACAGTGTCTGCGTTTGATGGGCACAGTGGCTGCGTTTGATGGGTACATTGGCTGCGTTTAATGGCACAGTGGCTGCCTTTGATGGGTACATTGGCTGCGTTTAATGGCACAGTGGCTGCCTTTGATGGGTACATTGGCTGCGTTTAATGGCACAGTGGCTGCCTTTGATGGGCACAGTGGCTGCGTTTGATGGGCACAGTGGCTGCGTTTGATGGGCACAGTGGCTGCGTTTGATGGGCACAGTGGTTGTGTTTAATGGCACAGTGGCCCAAAATGTAATAATGCATTAAAGTGTTTGCTCACCAATGCCAGAAGTCTGCCAATCAAAATAGGTGAGTTGGAAGTTCTGGTGCATGAGGTGAACTATGATGTAATCGGTATTGCTGAAACTTGGCTTCAATCCTCACATGACTGGGCTATTAATATTCCTGGCTATGCACTCTTTCGGAGAGACAGGGTAAAAAGGAAAGGTGGCGGGGTCTGTCTCTATGTGAGAAGTGATCTCAAAGCAAGTGTGAAAGAGGACCTGGTTGATGGAGAGTGTGATGAGTCTGAAGCATTATGGGTGGAACTGCATATAGATGGGCGTAGTTCAAAGTTAATCAATGGAGTTTGTTATAGACCACCCAATGTTAACGAGGAGGTGGAGACTCAGCTCCTTGCACAGATGGAAAGGGCTGAAAGGGCTGGGACAGTGATAATAATGGGGGATTTTAACTACCCAGAAATTGACTGGAGTAATGACACTGCTGGGACAGTTAAAGGGCAAAAATTTATAAACCTAGTACAGGACAATTTTATGGTGCAGTTTATTGAGGCCCCAACTAGGAATGAAGCTCTGTTGGACCTGGTAATCCCAAACCATGCAGAGCTTATTACTAATGTCCAGATAAAGGAACACCTGGGTAGCAGTGACCATAACATGATTTCATTTGATGTTAGCTGTAAACAAGAAATACATACGGGAAAGATAAAAACACTTCACTTCAAGAGAGTAAATTTTCCAAGGATGAGGGCTGCTCTCGAGGACTTAGACTGGGAGGGAATATTTCCATTGATAAACACAGAACAGAAATGGGAATTCTTCAATAAGACTGTTTGGGACCTCACTGCAAAGTATATTCCCATATAGTATAAAGTATATTCCCATATAGTATAAAGTATATTCCCATATAGTATAAAGTATATTCCCATATAGTATAAAGTATATTCCCATATAGTATAAAGTATATTCCCATGGGCAATAAGTTTAAAAGGCTAAAAATAAAACGATGTGGCTCACGGCCAAAGTTAGAAAAGCTATAGACAATAAGAAAAGAGCTTTTAAAAAATATAAAAATGAAGGAACACTAGTGTCGTTTAAATGCTACAAAGAATTTTTTTTTTTTTTTAAATTGTTTATTTATGTAGCGAAAAAGGTCCACATGGACCCCAAGTGAACATTATTACACATAACAAAAAAAAAAAAAGGAAATAACATGTATCAACAGGTATATATCTTGTAACATGGCTATATACAATTATTGTAACTTGTTATGTCGTGTATAAAATGTGGGTTCATTATTTCCTGTTGAAATTCGTATAGCGGCATTCTGCAACGTTTGTCATGTGGTTAGTGTTTCCGACCTTATGAAGGTAGGATTAATGTGACTCTGCTGGGCATAGTTGTGATATCAAGCAGTCTCTAGGGACCAATTCCTCTTCTTTTTAATATTATTTTGGAAAGTTGAAAGACATAAAGGATATCAAGGTGTTAGAAAAGGAAAAAGAAGAAATAAGATGAAGAGGGGGGGTGAAATGGGGGGAGGGGGTTGGGGAGGGGAGGTAAAGGGTCTCCACTTGTATGGAGTGACACCAGTTTCTGCCTAGCTTGTGTTCGAGTATCCAGTGGGCAATTTGTTAAGTCAGACTGTGGTTGTATTTGTTTGAGGTGAGGGATTAATGTTTCTCAATGATTGGCCTTCAGCTGAATAAAAGAACATGTTCCACAGTTGCCATGTTTTGCAGAATGTCTCCTGCTTATTTTGGGCTGTGAGGATGAGATCCTCCATGTTTCTGATTTCCTCCACTTTCTTGAACCAAAGTTCAATCGAGGGGGGGTGTGGGGATTTCCAGTTTAGAGGAATGCATGCTTTAGCTGCATCCAGTAAGTGTCGGATCACAGATTTTTTATATATTCGTTCAGGAATATTTGACGCGTGTAGAAGGAAAAAAGCTGGGTCATCTGTTATTGTACGTTCTGTGAATCTTTGGACCGTCTCTCTGACTGTTTGCCAGAAATTAGTTAGTTTGGGGCAAGTCCAGAAAATGTGTAGAAGGGTGCCCTTATTTGATTGACATCTCCAGCATTGGTCAGATGTTGTCGGGTATAACTTGTGTAGTACTACCGAGGTTAATTTTGTTTATTGAAAAAAAACTTACAAACAACAACTTCTATACAATAAAACCATAATAAATAAATAAAACATATTTACAAAATAATTGAATATGATTATACAAAACAAGAACATAATAAATGGTACAAACCAAATTGCGCACAACACAATCCCTACGGGAGAGCCAGACTAAGGAACATCACCGTCACCATGCATGGAGCCTTTTATCAAAAATAGATTTCATCTTGAAAATCTAGGGGAGTGAATCAAGAATAGAAAGAAAAGCCGCACACCCCGAGACCAACAGGCAGCAGCTACAGAGTCCTGATATTCCTCCACGCCCTTATCCAGACCTCCTGCTGCCACCTGCCTTTCTCAAGACCCCGAATCTTCCCAACCTCACCCAGAATGTCCTGCACCACCACTTCCACAGGGAGGATTTTACTCCATAAGGATACCTGACACCGTGCACTCCACGTGAAATAACGGACTACTAGACTAACTAAAAAAAGTGTTTCCAAATCATAATCCCGACGAGTCTGGAATGCCCCATACACCCACTCTGCATAACTCATATGGGGGAGGAAGGGTATACTCAGAGCCCTCCCCACCCTCTTGTACACCTCTATATTAAAAGGGCATTGAAGTAGAAAGTGATCCATGGACTCCACCACTCCACCACACTCCACTCTCGGGCAGCCCCGATCACTCATGGAAAGAAACTTCAAGTTGCCCTTCACATATAGTTTTCCATGAAAGGCAAGCCAAGCCTGATCCCTAAACTTCATTGGGATTCTCTCCAAATTAATAAATCGCAAACCCTCCCCCAAAACCAGGCTTGGGCAATCCCTCAAGGCCAGTGGCTCGCAAAAAGCAGAGCTCATGATCCGCTTCTCAAGAAGTTTCCTTGGAAGAGATTTGACTTCTCCTGCTGTTACTTGCCACTGCCGAAGCATTTTCAAACACGGGGCAACATAAGCCGGGAGCTGTTCATGCTTGACCCTCAGGCTTTTCACTGGCCCACCATTTTCCCAGTCTCGCAGAAAGGGCCTAAACCAGGACTGGAAAATACCAACCCACCCAGGCGGTCTCTCTGCCAACATGTTACCAAGATTGTACTTCACAAACATCAGACAGAAAAAGACTACAGGGTTGACCATCCCTAGACCACCCTCCCGCCTAGGAAGGTAAGTCACATTCCTTTTGACAAGGTTTATTCTGTTCCCCCATAACAGCTGGAAGAAACAACTATAGATCCTGGTATAGAGAGAAACTGGCAAAATGCAAACAAAACTGACATACAGAAAAATCGGAATCAGGTAAGTCTTGATCAGATCAACCTTTTCCCTCAAGGAAAGCTGCCAACCTTTCCAGATTGCCACCTTGGCATTGGCATTCTCCAGCCTGTTCACCCAATTTGCATGACCATAGTCACCTGGGCCGAATTCAATGCCTAGAACTCGAATTTTTTGTTGGGGCTCCGGGAAGTCATCCGGGAGAACAAAGCTCTCACCTTCCACACCCATCCAGAAAGCTTCACACTTGTCCTGGTTGACCTTTGAACCTGATGCCTCTGTATACTGCCCTATCACTGAGACCACCTCCTGCGCCTCCCCAGTCCCAGAGATAAAAACAGAAACATCATCAGCATTGGCCACAACCTTCAAAGGAGGCTCACCAGCGATGCCCAAAGGTACCCCAAACAAAGGTCCACTCTCTAGCCTTCTAATGAAGGGGTCGATTGCAAACACATATAGCAGGGGACTCAATGGACACCCCTGACGCACACCCGAGCCGACCGCAAAGGGCTGCCCGACCCAACCATTAACCAGAGGAAAGCTTTCAGCCCCTTTGTACAAAATCTTGAGCCAATCAATGAAACCCCCCTCCAGGCCATATTTGTCAAGAAGGAGCCACAAGTACTCATGATTAACCCGATCAAAGGCCTTAGCCTGATCCAATGTCAGCAAAAATTTACCCCAACCAACAGCCCTACAACGCTCCAAGGCCTCCCGGACAGCTAACACCGCTGAGAAAGTGCTTCTACCTTGGACCGAACAGTGCTGGTGGCGGGATAACAAACTGCCTGCAACTGGTGATAATCGCCAGAAGAAAATCTTTGCCAGTATCTTCCTATCGACATTAAGAAGGCTAATGGGGCACCAATACCCAATCATCGAAGGATCTTTACCCTTTGACAGAAGGATCACTGCAGATTGCCTCATGGAGGGAGGGAGAGAACCCTCATCCAAACAGCCATTAAAAACCTCCGCAAGGTAGGGAGCCAGGATCGTCTTAAAACATTTATAGAACTCGGCTGTCAAACCATCTGGCCCTGGAGTTTTCTTGATGGCTAGTTTATCAATAGCCTGAATTACCTCATCTGCAGTGATTTCATCTGTCAAATTCATCAAAGGAACATTACTTTCCAGTCCTGGTGTAGAGTCCAAAAAACCCAACATCCTTGTCCGATCAAGGTTCCTTCCTCCCAGGAGATCGGCATAGTATGACCTGACAACCTCCAGGATCCCTGACCTAGACTTCGTCAGAGAGCCCGTACTGTCCCTCAGGCCATTGACCGTCTTAACTGCTACGCTCTGTTTACAGTTCTGGTAAGGGTCAGGCGAATGGTATTTCCCGTAATCCCTCTCCTGAACCAAAGAGGCGTGCCGGTCATATTGATGTCTCCTAAGGAGGAGCTTCACCTCAGAGATCGCCCCAGAATCTCCTCCATTCGAAACAAGGCGGTCAAGTTTCCTCCGCAAACGCTGGTAGGTGATATACTTATCTTGCTGCTTCTTTCTTCCTGTGGCCTTGAAAAGCCCAACCGGGGTTCTATACCATCTTGATGTGATTTTGTAATTGGTTTTTTGGGTTTTAGCGCATATGGAGGATTTATGTGTGAATCTTAGTATTTGATTTCTTGTGGAGATGTCAAACTGGTGGCCCAGTTCCCTTTCCCATTTGAGAAGTCCCGGGGGGGGCTGAATCTGCTGGGGGTGTAATCAGAAGTTTGTATGTCAATGAGAGAGTATGTGGTAGTACTCCCTCATCAGCACAGAGTTGGTCCAGATGTATCAGCTGGGTCAGGTGTTGTTGTAGTCTGGTGGCTAATATTTTTGTGAACATTTTTAGATCGGTGTTGAGGAGAGATATTGGGCGGTAGCTCCCACACTGAGTCGGGTTCTTACCCTCTTTGGGGATAACAGATATATGGGCTAGTAGAGTTGAGTCGTGAAGTTTACCTGCCGTACTGAGATTATTGAAAAGTTTGATCATTTGTGTACCTAGTGAAGGAAGTAAGGTCTTATAGTATTGTGTTGTTAGGCCATCTGGGCCAGGGGCTTTCCCAGGTTTGGTGTTGCCTATTGCTGTCTGTAGTTCTAGAAGGGTGATGGGTTCTTCTAACTGTTCGCGTGCTTCGGTCGGTAAGGTCAGCATAAGTGAGGATGTTTTGTATTCCGTCATTCGCTCAAGGGGGTATGAAGGTGTGGGCAGGTTATATAGCGATGCATAGTACGTTTTAAACGCTTGGGAGATTTGTTGGGGAAGAGTGGCAGTCTGTCCCACAGATGCTGATATCCGCGGTATGTATGAGGCAGTTCTTTGTGTCCGCAATGTCTGAGCTAGGAATCTGCCACATTTATTCCCTGATTCGTAGACCTTTTTGTGACAAATTTGGAGTGCAGCTTTTGCTTTGAACTGGAGAAGGTCTGTGATCTGTTTCCGTGTGATGTTCAGTTCACTCTCCAATGGTCCGGTCTGGGTTTGTTTGTGTTTAGTTTCTAATTGTTGCAGTTTAGAGAGTAGTGAGGTCAGTTGGGCCGTTCTCTGACTTTTGATTCACGAACCATGTTTAATGAGTATACCTCGTATTACCGCCTTGTGGGTCTCCCAAATCACCCCCATATCGCTGTCCCTGGTGTCATTTGTTTGGAAGAAGTGACCTATTTCCTTTGTCACATCTGCCAACACCTCTGGGTTCTGCAGGAGGCTCTCGTTGAGCCTCCATGGCTTCCGTTGTCTGTTTTGTACGTCTGTCAAAGCATACTTAAGTATGACCGGGGCGTGGTCTGACCAAGTAATAGATCCTATACTGGATTCTTTGATTGCTTGTAATTGACTGTGGGGGATCAGGAAATAATCTATCCGTGAGTAGGTGTGGTGTGGGCGGGAGTAAAATGTATAGTCCCGCTCGCCCGGGTGGAGCAGGCGCCATACGTCAATCAATTGGGAGTTGTGGAGGGTTGTTTGAATAGTTTTTCGCTGGCCTCTAGATATGGACGTCTTTCCTGTCGAGGTATCTTCTTCTGGGACTAGGGGGATGTTAAGGTCGCCTCCCACTATGAGCTGCCCTTCTGTAAATTTCTGTAGTTGTTCTAGGTGTTTTTTGATGAAGGTGTCTTGGTTATTGTTTGGCATGTATAAGTTTGCGACTGTTACCTTCACGTCTCCTATCCACCCCTTGAGGAACAAAAACCGGCCCAGAGGATCTGTTTTCATGTCAATTAATGTCCAGGGAATTCTAGCTGAAATTAAAATTGAGACCCCTCTAGATTTGGTTTCTGAATATGTTGAGTGATATACTGTGGGGTAGTATCTATTCTTTAGTACAGGAAAGGTATCTCCCCGAAAGTGCATCTCTTGAAGCAGGGTTATATCGGCTTTCATACGTCGCATATCATATAATAGCATCCTTCTCTTTTCAGGGATGTTTAGTCCCTTAGTGTTTAATGTCATGATGTTTAGTGCCTCCATTGTCATGGGGGGGATGGGTGGGAAGGGGGTGTACGGGTGTCAAGATAAGAAGGTAAGAATAGGTAAATAGTTATGAGGGGCGAAAAAATTGAGATATAGAAAAACAGTAATTTCGCCCCTTAGGGGTAGGAAATAGTTTTTTACCCGAGAGCGGTGGCCTAAGTGGACACCCCCTGGGCAAAAATAGTACTAAAGTGTTAGCAATACTTTGCTATTACACTCTCCAGTTAAAAGAATCAACTGTTCTATGAGCGTCTTCCTATGTGGGATTATGTTCAGCAAGAGCCAGTGGGAGGAGCCCCAGTGGGAGGAGCCTCAGTGGGAGGAGCCCCAGCCCCCCCAGCCCTTGTGACCACTATTATTGCTTATGATGTGAGCAACTAATGTGTTCCGTTTACTTTCAGTAAATTATGTTCATAGATCGCGAATAAGTCTAATATTCTGTTCACTGACTTCAGACATCCCCTTATAAGTATTAACATTACAGGAGTTCAACATTGACAATATAACAGTCATAAAATAAAAGAGAACCTAATAAAACACACACAGGCAAATAAACAAACCGCCCCAATAACTTAACATTCTTAAGTTTTTTAAGCTTGCCCCAAACTTGCTGTCAACCCTCAATGGTCACTTTCAAAATCCTGCTTCCCTTTGTGCTACTTCTATACAGGACTATATCTACAACATCCCGACATGCTAACTCCATGGAGAACTAACACTTAGTCCCCCTCCCCTTTTTTGTTTTTAAATAACCCTCCTTCATGTGGTGAAATACTTGGCCCTCCATTCTGTTGTAGGGAGTCTATATCAACTCAGGGAATTTGTTGTAAAATTATGGCTACCTATGTGAGCCCGTGACCATGTGGGCTGTAAGTATCTCTCTGCTTCGTGTTATATGCATCCCCTCATGTACTTCCCTGAGCGACTCCGTGTTTCGGGAGAGATCTTTTGGTACTCGGAGGGACCAGTAATATTTCTATTCCTCCCCTGGCCTCCTGTCGGCAGTCCGTCTTCGGAGTCTCTTACTCCTAGTTCCAGGAGGAGGCCAGGGACGCTTTTCAGTGGGTCCACATGACTATAAAGCAAGCAAAGTCAATGTCTATTCCACACCCCTGAGTGTCCAGAGAGTGCTGTGTGTAATCCTTACTTGCTGATACAAGCATGCAAGTCCAACGGGGGTGGGTGAGGACGGTTCAGCATGTACAATCTGCCAGGTTGCCGTCTCTCGCAGACATGCTGGTTTCGGAGGGTGATTAGTGGGTTTCCTGTCTCCTGGCAGTCCAGTGGGGCAAACTCTCTATTACTGGGGTATTATTATAATTATTATTATACAGTATTTATATAGCGCCAACAGTTTACGTAGCGCTTTACAACTTGAGGGTAGACAGTACAAATATAATACACTTTAACACAGTAGGAATCAGAGGGCCCTGCTCCTTAGAGCTTACAATCTAAGAGGGAAGGTCAAGAGATACAAGAGGTAATAACTGTGGGGGATGTGCTGATTGAGAAGATAAATGTACAGTTGTTAGGTGGGGGGCAGATAGGCTTCTCTGAAGAGATGAGTTTTCAGGGATCGTCTGAAAGTGGATAAAGTAGGAGAAAATCGGACGGATTGGGGTAGAGCATTCCAGAGGATGGGGGAGGCTCTGGAGAAGTCCTGAGGGCGTGCATGGGATGAGGTGACAAGGGAGTTTGAGAGCAGGAGGTCTTGGGAGGAGCGAAGAGAACGATTAGGTTGGTATTTTTGTGACTAGGTTAGAGATGTAGCTGGGGGCCAGGTTGTGGATGGCTTTGTAAGTTATAGTTAGTATCTTGAATTTAATTCGGTGACTGAGTGGCAGCCAATGGAGGGATTGGCAGAGGGGTGTAGCAGACGCTGAGCGGTTTGTGAGGTGGATGAGCCTGGCAGCCATGTTCATGATGGACTGAAGTGGGGATAGCCTATTTAGAGGTAAACCAATGAGGAGGGAGTTGCAGTAGTCAAGGCGGGTAAACAAACAGTCTGTGTGCAACAGGAGGGTGAATTGACTAAAGTGTGTTCTTATGACTCACGTGACCGATTGTTGGAAGGCGCTCGGGATCTCCCTCTGGGTCTCCGATCTCGGGGGGGCTGGTATGGTCTGCCTCTGTTCGGCCCCGAGCAGCCTGTTGGCTTTGGAATCTTCTGAAGCCAGTTTGGAACTTGAACTGGTTCCGCCTCCAGGAATGTGAAGAATGCTGGTAGGTCTGCTGTTGTTCTCAGCGTGAAGGAGTTTTGTGCTTTGCGAAAGATCACTGCTAAGGGGTATCCCCATCTGTAAGTGCAGCCATGTTGTCTTGCCACCTCCAGCGTTGGTTTCAGTAGGGCTCTCCTCTGCAAAGTTGCTCTAGAAATATCCGGTAAGATCTGGATGTGCACTCCATCAAATTCAATCTCGCCGTGTTCCCATGCTTTGCGGAGGATGTTTTCCTTTTGCGAGTAGCGATGTAGGCGGCAGAGTACATCTCGAGGCCTGTCCAGGTCTGCTGATTTTGGACCGAGCGTACTGTGTACCCGGTCAATTTCTAGAGATGGCGGAGGCGTTTCCAGGAGCCTAAGAAAAATAGCTGTAACTGTCTCTGCTAGATCTTCTGGGCCTGTTGCTTCTGGTATTCCCCGCAGACGCAGATTATTACGGCGACTACGATCCTCCATTTCTTCTGGATGCAGTTGCATCTCCTGGGATTCCATGGCATGTATCTCTTGTGCATGTTCTAGTGCTTGCACCCGATTCTCTAATGAGGAGATTGATGATTCTCCATTGGCCACATGATCCCTGAGTGTGTGCAGATCTGCTCTCACCTCCGTCAGGTCTCTGCTGTGTGCCTCCTCTATGTGTAGTATCAAAGCCTCAATATCCGCACGCGTGGGGAGGGCTTGCAGTAGGGAGCGGAAGTCTTCATCTAGATGACTCCGGTTTTGTGTCGGTACCTCTGTTTCAGAACGGAATACAGCCGGTGTCCCAGGGAGATCACTGTGTGGGGTGGAGGGCATTGTAGAGTCTGTCAGTGTGTCTGTATCCATCCTCCTGTTGTTGACTTGTGGCGCCGTATCAATGGCGCCGGGGGAGGGGAGCTGTTCGTTTCTGAAGTAGTGCTGTATCCCGGTCTGGGAGTTCTGTGTTCCGTGTCTCCGGTTCGCAGATCTTGTCCTGTACCTGCGGGGGATGCTCATGCCTTGCTCAAAGCTGGGTTTAGTAGTTTGTGGTCAGTTTGGACTGAGGGAGGGCGGGTACCCCTCCAAAGCGAATCCTCACTCGGCCATTGCTAAGCCACTCTCCCTCGTGAGCACCATTTGTGGTGCGGTTATGAGTTTATGAGTGGGGGTGGCTGTCCCATAAAAGTTTGAGGACTGTGCAGCAAAGAGTGTATTACAGGTTTAGCATGTATCCAGTGCCAGTGCTGTTTTGTTGTATAGCTAATGGAAAAGTTCAGGTGGGATGACTGTTTATGAGGGTCTAATGCAGGCTTTGCTGTAAAAACAGAGTGTGTGAGAGATTGGGTGTCTCTGGAGCAGTAAGATGGCCGCCGTCCTCGGAAGATAGGCCGAAGCCACAGAGTTTCCTATGGGAGTGGCCGCCGGGTGAGTGATCTCTGCCGTTGTAGACCTTAGAGATCGTTTGTTGAGGGCAGAGGGGAGTCCTTAACGCCCACACACCTCTGGGGGTCCTAGCTTAGGATGGAGATGCGTGGAGCGGTACTTACTGTGGTCCTGGAGGGTGGCTTAAATCGAGTCCGCAGGCTACCGCAGGGTGGAAGGCCGCCGATTACCAGAGCCGACCGTAAAAGGCCTCCCTGGGCTGGAGATCCGCTCCTAACGCTGACCGGGTGTGGGATGGCAGTTTGGTGTGTGATGTGTGTCCGTGCCCTCCACAAATCTCCGGCACAGGCCTCCGGGACTTCCCAGCGGGCTGTAGGCCTCAAAATGGCACAGGTCCGCGGCTGTGTACAGGCAATCTCGGCTCTGGGAGAGATCTAGCCGGCAAATGTCCAAAATAATCTCTGGAATCAGAGCCAAAAGAGTTTGGTAGCCTATATGCGGTGTTTGTAGATCTAAAAAAGGCTAGTAAGGCGGCAGATGGGCTTGGATTAGTGTTGGTTATAAGGAGCTCAACACTCGCACGTCCTTCCAGCTGCACATCCGGGCACGCCCCCCCGCTACAAAGAATTTAACAGAATATGTAAAAAGGAAATCAAGGGTGCAAAAATTCAAAATGAACGACAGATCGCAAAAAAATAGTAGGACAAACCCCAAAAAATTCTTCAAATATATTAATAGTAAAAAGGTCAGGTCTGAGCATGTCGCCCTTTACAAAATAATCTAGAGTGGGTGACTGGGGACAAAGAGAAGGCAAATTTATTAAATACTTTCTTCAGCTCTGTGTATACAAAGGAGCATGGGGGGAAGTTCATGTCCATAATGGGGGTGGTAGTGACACGGCCCTGAATGATCCACAATGGCTCAAAAGTGATCTGGTCCAGAATTATTTAGACAGAATAAAGGTGGATAAAGCACCTGGACCTGATGGCATCCACCCACCGATCCTAAAAGAATTGAGCTCTGTCATTTCAAAGCCATTGTATCTAATTTTTAGGGACTCATTAATGACGGGAATAGTACCACTGGATTGGCGCAGGGCGAACGTGGTGCCCATATTTAAAAAGGGATCAAAGTCTTTACCAAGTAACTATAGACCTGTTATGCTGCGTACACACGGTCGGACTTTACGGCAGACTTTGCCCGGCGGACTTTTCAACGTACTTTAGGACGGACTTTCTGAATGAACAGACTTACCTACACACAATCCACCAAAGTCCGTTGAATTTGTACGTGAAGACGTATACCGGACTAAAACAAGGAAGTTCATAGCCAGTAGCCAATAGCTGCCCTAGCGTGGCTTTTTGCCCGTCGAACTAGCATACAGACGAGCGGACTTTTCGACCGGACTCGATTTCGACGGATTGATTTAAAACATGTTTCAAATCTAAGTCCGTCCAACTTTTGAGAAAACAAAGTCCGCTGGAGCCCCCACATGATCGAATTGTCCGACGAAATCCAGTCCGCCGGGCAAAGTCTGCCGTAAAGTCCGCTCGTGTGTACGCGGCATTAGTTTAACTTCTATAGTCGGGAAGATACTGGAGAGTTTAATAAAAGACCACATAGACGAGTTCTTACTGGAAAAAAACATTTTAAGCAACAGACAGCATGGAGTCATGAAAGACAGAAGTTGTCAGACAAACCTGATTTCTTTTTATGAAGAAGTAAGTAAAACCTTGACAGAGGGGTGGCTGTGGATGTGGTATACTTGGACAGAGGGGTGGCTGTGGACGTGGTATACTTGGACAGAGGGGTGGCTGTGGACGTGGTATACTTGGAC
The DNA here is from genome assembly GCF_042186555.1 of Aquarana catesbeiana. Lineage (NCBI taxonomy): Eukaryota > Metazoa > Chordata > Amphibia > Anura > Ranidae > Aquarana > Aquarana catesbeiana. Next base: position 991,367,368 of record NC_133324.1, on the reverse strand, counting down.
AGAGGGGTGGCTGTGGACGTGGTATACTTGGACAGGGGGGTGGCTGTGGACGTGGTATACTTGGACAGAGGGGTGGCTGTGGACGTGGTATACTTGGACAGAGGGGTGGCTGCGGACGTGGTATACTTGGACAGGGGGGTGGCTGCGGACGTGGTATACTTGGACAGGGGGTGGCTGTGGACGTGGTATACTTGGACAGAGGGGTGGCTGTGGACGTGGTATACTTGGACAGAGGAGTGGCTGTGGACGTGGTATACTTGGACAGAGGGGTGGCTGCGGACGTGGTATACTTGGACAGAGGGGTGGCTGTGGACGTGGTATACTTGGACAGGGGGGTGGCTGTGGACGTGGTATACTGGGACAGAGGGGTGGCTGTGGATGTGGTATACTTGGACAGAGAGGTGGCTGCGGACGTGGTATACTTGGACAGAGAGGTGGCTGTGGGCGTGGTATACTTGGACAGAGGGGTGGCTGTGGATGTGGTATACTTGGACAGAGAGGTGGCTGCGGACGTGGTATACTTGGACAGGGGGGTGGCTGCGGACGTGGTATACTTGGACAGGGGGGTGGCTGTGGACGTGGTATACTTGGACAGAGGGGTGGCTGTGGACGTGGTATACTTGGACAGAGGAGTGGCTGTGGACGTGGTATACTTGGACAGAGGGGTGGCTGCGGACGTGGTATACTTGGACAGAGGGGTGGCTGTGGACGTGGTATACTTGGACAGGGGGGTGGCTGTGGACGTGGTATACTGGGACAGAGGGGTGGCTGTGGATGTGGTATACTTGGACAGAGAGGTGGCTGCGGACGTGGTATACTTGGACAGAGAGGTGGCTGTGGGCGTGGTATACTGGGACAGAGGGGTGGCTGTGGATGTGGTATACTTGGACAGAGAGGTGGCTGCGGACGTGGTATACTTGGACAGAGAGGTGGCTGCAGACGTAGTATACTTGGATTTTGCAAAAGCGTTCAACACAGTTCCCCACACACGGCTCATGTGTAAGGTAAAGTCTACAGGCTTGGAAATATCAGTTTGTAAATGGATAGAAAACTGGCTAAAGGACAGAATTCAGAGAGTCGTGGTTAATGACTCTTCCTCTGCATGGTCTAAGGTTATCAGTGGTGTACCCCAAGGTTCAGTGTATTAGTGGTGTACCCCAAGGTTCAGTGTATTAGTGGTGTACCCCAAGGTTCAGTGCTGGGACCCTTACTTTTTAATATCTTTATAAATAATATTGGGTCTGGGATTGAAAGTAACATTTCTGTCTTTGCAGATGACACCAAGCTATGCAGTGGAATAACGTCCTTACAGGATGTCTCCAATTTACAAGCTGACCTCAATGCTCTGTCTAATTGGGCGTCTATGTGGCAGATGAGGTTTAATGTTGAGAAATGTAAAGTTCTGCACTTGGTGGTTAAGAATATGCATCATACATACTAGGGGGAGTACAACTGGGGGAGTCCGTGGTGGAGAAGGATCTGGGGGGATCCGTAGTGGAGAAGGATCTGGGGGGATCCGTAGTGGAGAAGGATCTGGGGGGATCCGTAGTGGAGAAGGATCTGGGGGGAGTCCATGGTGGAGAAGGATCTGAGGGAATCCGTGGTGGAGAAGGATCTGGGGGAATCCGTGGTGGAGAAGGATCTGGGGGGATCCGTGGTGGAGAAGGATCTGGGGGGAGTCCATGGTGGAGAAGGATCTGAGGGAATCCGTGGTGGAGAAGGATCTGGGGGAATCCGTGGTGGAGAAGGATCTGGGGGAATCCGTGGTGGAGAAGGATCTGGGGGTTTTGCTAGATCATAAGCTCAATAATAACATGCAATGCCAAGCTGCGGTTTCCAAAGCGAGCAAAGTCCTTTCTTGTATAAGAGAGGTATGGACTCCAGAGAGAGAGACATCATCTGTACAAATCATTAGTAAGATCTCATCTGGAATATGAAGTTCAGTTTTGGGCTCCAATTCTCAAAAAGGATATCGGGGAACTGGAGAAAGTGCAGAGAAGGGCAACCAAACTGATAAGAGGCATGGGGGAGCTCAGCTATGAGGAAAGATTAGAGGAACTGAATTTGTTCACTCTTGAGAAGAGGAGAATAAGGGGGGATATGATCAACATGTTCAAATATATAAGGGGTCCATATAGTGACCTTGGTGTTGAGTTATTCACTTTACGGACAACACAGAGGACAAGGGGGGGGGTCTTTACGACTGGAGGAAAAGAGATTTCATCTTCAAATACGGAAAGGTTTCTTCACAGTAAGAGCTGTGAAAATGTGGAATAGACCCCCTCCAGAGGTGGTTCTGGCCAGCTCAGTAGATTTCTATAAGAAAGGTCTGGATACTTTCCTAAATGTACATAATATAACTGGGTACTGACATTTATAGGTAAAGTTGATCCAGGGAAAATCCGATTGCCTCTTGGGGGATCAGGAAGGAATTTTTTCCCCTGCTGTAGCACATTGGAGCATGCTCTGCTGGGGTTTTTTGCCTTCCTCTGGATCAACTGAGGGTATAAAATTGGGTATATTGGATTGTACTTTTTTTTTTTTTTTTTTTTATGGTTGAACTGGATCGACTTGTGTCTTTTTTCAACCTGACTAACTACGTAACTATGGCTGCATTTAATGGTACAGTGGCTGTGTTTGATGCAACAGTGGCTGCGTTTGATGGGCACAGTGGCTGCGTTTGATGGGCACAGTGGCTGCGTTTGATGGGCACAGTGGCTGCGTTTGATGGGCACAGTGGCTGCGTTTGATGGGCACAGTGGCTGCGTTTGATGGCACAGTGGCTGCGTTTGATGGGCACAGTGGCTGCGTTTGATGGGCACAGTGGCTGCGTTTGATGGGCACAGTGGCTGCGTTTGATGGGCACAGTGGCTGCGTTTGATGGCACAGTGGCTGTGTTTGATGGCACAGTGGCTGTGTTTGATGGGCACAGTGGCTGTGTTTGATGGCACAGTGGCTGTGTTTGATGGGCACAGTGGCTGCGTTTGATGGGTACAGTGGCTGCGTTTGATGGGCACAGTGGCTGCATTTGATGGGCACAGTGGCTGATGGGCACAGTGGCAGCTCTTGATGGGCACAGTGGCTGCGTTTGATGGGCACAGTGGCTGATGGGCACAGTGGCAGCTCTTGATGGGCACAGTGGCTGTGTTTGATGGGCACAGTGGCTGTGTTTGATGGCACAGTGGCTGTGTTTGATGGGCACAGTGGCTGCGTTTGATGGGCACAGTGGCTGCGTTTGATGGGCACAGTGGCTGATGGGCACAGTGGCCTGTTTCCCTGTTCTGTAAAGGGAGTTAATTTATAGCCGTAGCTTTGTTACTCAATCCCCCTCAATCCTTTCCTGGTTCCATTTCTCTATGTGATACAACCAGGGCTTTTTTTTTTCTCGGAAAATAGGTACAGGAACTCAATTGTGACCCCCCGTCCCTTACACACACCCTCCAAACCGCAATAAATGGGTGTGGTCAAATTTTACTAACAGTAGGAGGGTCTTAACAGGGTCATTAAATACCAGGAGTGCATTATGTACAGAGTGCAGAGTTGAGGGGTGCGCTGCATACAGAGTGCAGAGTTGAGGGGTGCGCTGCATACAGAGTGCAGAGTTGAGGGGTGCGCTGCATACAGAGTGCAGAGTTGAGGGGTGCGCTGCATACAGAGTGCAGAGTTGAGGGGTGCGCTGCATACAGAGTGCAGAGTTTAGCAGTGCACTAGTGGTGTAGTGGTAGCACTCTCGCCTAGCAGTAAGAAGGGTCACTGGTTCGAATCCCAACCACGACACTACCTGCCTGGAGTTTGCATGTTCTCCCTGTGTTGGGTTTCCTCCGGGTACTCCGGTTTCCTCCCACACTCCAAAGACATGCTGGTAGGTTAATTGGATCCTGTCTAAATTGTCCCTAGTATGTATGAATGTGAGTTAGGGACCTTAGATTGTAAGCTCCTTGAGGGTATAGGGACTGATGTGAATGTACAATGTATATGTAAAGTGCTGCGTAAATTGATGGCGCTATATAAGTACCTGAAATAAATAAAATAAATAAAAATACCAGAATGCATAATTCAGCCTTCTTCCACAGCTACTTACCTCTGCATCCCCCATCCACATCTCACGTTTACCCCTCTTCAGATATGACCTCTGCATGCAAGCCCCCTCTACTGCCCCCATCTTCTCCCCATCTCCTTAAAAGCTCCACCATCTTCCACATGCCGTATTTTTGTTGCTGTATTAAGCTGAAGCACCCAGCCAGCTCTAGTACCTCCCCGCATACTGTAGTTTGCGCCACCTCTCACTTGCGGGGAGATCATCCAGTGGTGTTGTTGGCATTTGCACAGCACCCCCTGTACCTGCATCTCCCTTGTCCCCATCCTTCACTTTTGTGTTTTCAAGTAATAGTGGTCAGCAGGGAGCAGAGGGTCTGAGCCAGAGGTGGTGGAACTGAGTTCCCCCAAGTTCCAGCCGAAAAAAAGCTGAAAAAAAGCCCTGGATACAACACTCTCAAGTTAGACAGATAAGAATCACTCTGAATAATCCTTTGTGTTTGACTGATAAGATTCCTGCGGGTGTTGAACTCAAAGTCACCGGCCATCACCACCTATTTCCATGACTTGTATGTCAAACTTCCCTCAGCCTTTGAAAGTGCTCCTCACCGCGTTCCTTGGATGCACAGTATGAAGTCCTTCTTTAGCTCTTCAGGGTTTGCACTCCCTTTGCTCTCTCCCAATCAACAGTCCATCTTCTACTCACAGAAATTCGATCTCCCAGTTCTTCTCCACCGCTTTGCTCCTACTTCCTCCTCCTACAGGGTGTGTGACGCTACCACAGCCATCTGAGTTTACTGCGCCAGATTTATTTTTTGTTCATATGAACTTTGATTTTAAACCTGATTTTTATTGGAATTCTTAACCATAACAGTAAAATTCCCTGGTTACTTGGATTTTATGCTATGTGGAAGCCTTTTTTCTTTTTCTCGATCACATACGAGTAAAACCAAGGGAGGGATTATCAGAAGAAGATCCGATTGTGCTATCTGATGTGCTCCTCCATCGGGGTGGATTCGATCCTATCGCTGAAGACTGCAAGTCGTGGGGTCATCTGGAACCTTCCATTACTGACCGAGAACAGCTTTAACCTTACCGTATAACCGGTGAAAGCCTATATGACTCGCCGCCAACGGCCTGGGAGTCCACCGCTTCTGGTAAGGGCATTTCATTTTATTCCCCCTTGCTGAATATAAGAAGAATCACTTTGGATATGAATATATATTGCGGTGTGATCCACACCTATGTCCTATGATCATCTTTGGGACTACGCTTCGATCAACTGTTTAATATCCCAGAGACTTGCTTTATATCCCAAGTCTAATAATACACATATTTGTTGGTTCTTTTAGTTCTTATGGGGTTGTTTTGGCACCACTACACAGTTTAGAGGAAGTATTCTTACTGATTGTTATGGTTCCATTTTTATTTTATTTCTCTCACAGGCACTATGAAGGCCTTTTTTCTGTTTGTTGATTGGCAGTACTGACTGCAAGTCCATACCTGGGTGAATTACACGAAATCTTTACACTTATAATATATGATTTTCTATCTATATACACAGTTAGTCCAATTGGTAGTGTTGGCAGCTTGACATAGTTAAGTTGGCGCAGCAGTTTTTTCTTAGTTTATTGTTCCTCCTACACTTGCCCGGCACATCCCCCCACCTGGGACGCCCAGTATTTCCCCAGCGATACATGTTATCTTCATCTCCCGGGGCCAGACTCTCGGCCTCCCTGGATTCTCCTCCTGCTCCCAGGTCCCGGGATCTCTGAACTCCCGAGCCTCTGAACTGGAACCTCCTCACCTCCAAACTCGAACCCCCTCAGAGCATGTGACCCCCCCCCTTTTTATATGAGAGACCCCCCCTTGACCATGTAAATGAACCATTGGTCAATCCTCTCACATGGGTTTCCTGCCACTCAGGTCTCAGCCCATCCTCTCTCTCCAGCACAATCCATTGTTCAGTAGAGAAGGTCTCCCTGAGCCCAAGTGTAGGCGGCCACATCCCCTAATATTCTGACACTTCCAACCCTGAATAAACAACCAGGCCTAGTACAGAACAGGGCCCTGGCTAAATTTGCCTGTCTCTATATCCTACACTATCAGCAAAAACACCACCAAGCACCTACCTCATAGTAGAGGGCGCTACACATTGATTGCCCCCAACACTGACGCGTTTCTCACATCCACTGAATGAAATACAGAGTGCAGCTCAATCACTGGGCAAGCTCTACAGATATCTATCAGAACCTGCAATTACCACACATCAATAATGTCCATCTCAGATAGACAGTACATTCCCTCCTTGAGGGATAATATCTCCACATACATCTCCCATGAGTAAGCTGCGAGGGGTGTGGCAAAATGCATCAGAGGTGGAGCTTAGTGGCATCACCACACATGACCGGAAGTAAGGTTCTGTATGTAGAGATGATGGCGATATAATCCCTTAAGGGGGCAACGTCCTGTTAAGGCGGAATATTGAGTCCAGTGCTCAGGAGAGTCGTACTGAGAGAACAGGAGGGATGGTGAGAGACATGGGCAGTCAGGAGGACTGGAGAGACATGGGCAGTCAGGAGGACTGGAGAGACATGGGCAGTCAGGAGGACTGGAGAGACATGGGCAGTCAGGAGGACTGGAGAGACATGGGCAGTCAGGAGGACTGGAGAGACATGGGCAGTCAGGAGGACTGGAGAGACATGGGCAGTCAGGAGGACTGGAGAGACATGGGCAGTCAGGAGGACTGGAGAGACATGGGCAGTCAGGAGGACTGGAGAGAGACATGGGCAGTCAGGAGGACTGGAGAGACATGGGCAGTCAGGAGGACTGGAGAGACATGGGCAGTCAGGAGGACTGGAGAGACATTGGCAGTCAGGAGGACTGGAGAGACGTGGGCAGTCAGGAGGACTGGAGAGACATTGGCAGTCAGGAGGACTGGAGAGACGTGGGCAGTCAGGAGGACTGGAGAGACATGGGCAGTCAGGAGGACTGGAGAGACATGCTAGAGAGGACTGAGAGGTCAAAGCTGGGTGTGGAGCCAGTAGTGAGGATTGCTGTGAAGTCAGGCAGGGCATGAAGAGGACTGACTGGGACCAGTAATCCACCAGAGAGAAAGCTGGCACTAACAAGACTTTCCATATTTTCTGCTACACCTAAGGGGCCCGCGGTCCCCGCCTGCAAAAGGCTATTGCTTAGGCCTGACTGAGCCAGTGTCAGGTCTAATCACCATGTGCTATCTCTTCCTGGAATCACTAGATAGGAAGCGACATCCAGGAGGAATGGAGGGAACCACTAGATAGGAAGTGGAGAGTTGTGCTGGTGGAGTCTGGAGAATTGTACATAGTTGTCCCTAGCAACTTTGCTATTATCCCACTGGGCATCCCATAATCTCCATCCCCATCCATGTTGAATTCCCCCAATAAAAACAACAACAACAAAAAAACAAAGGCAGCAGACTGCTCATTGTCTTGTAGTGTCTGGGAATTGAATGCCAGGCCGGGCAGGGTGACAGGTGGGCCACATAACTTAGCAGCCCCTATGGGGGTACCGCTACACTAGAATATCCTGTGCCCCGTGTCCTCCTCTACATGTCCAATCTTGTGCCTCGTGTCCTCCTCTACATGTACAATCTTGTGCCCCCCGTCCTCCTCTACATGTCCAATCTGGTGACCCGTGTCCTCCTCTACATGTACAATCTGGTGCCCCGTGTCCTCCTCTACATGTCCAATCTGGTGACCCGTGTCCTCCTCTACATGTCCAATCTTGTGCCCCGTGTCCTCCTCTACATGTACAATCTGGTGCCCCGTGTCCTCCTCTACATGTCCAATCTTGTGCCTCGTGTCCTCCTCTACATGTACAATCTTGTGCCCCCCGTCCTCCTCTACATGTCCAATCTGGTGACCCGTGTCCTCCTCTACATGTACAATCTTGTGCCCCCCCGTCCTCCTCTACATGTCCAATCTTGTGCCCCCCGTCCTCCTCTACATGTACAATCTTGTGCCCCCCGTCCTCCTCTACATGTCCAATCTGGTGACCCGTGTCCTCCTCTACATGTCCAATCTTGTGCCCCGTGTCCTCCTCTACATGTCCAATCTTGTGCCCCGTGTCCTCCTCTACATGTACAATCTGGTGCCCCGTGTCCTCCTCTACATGTCCAATCTGGTACCCCGTGTCCTCCTCTACATGTCCAATCTGGTGCCCGTGTCCTCCTCTACATGTCCAATCTTGTGCCCCGTGTCCTCCTCTACATGTCCAATCTGGTGCCCCCCCATCCTCCTCTACATGTACAATCTTGTGCCCCGTGTCCTCCTCTACATGTACAATCTTGTGCCCCGTGTCCTCCTCTACATGTACAATCTGGTGCCCCGTGTCCTCCTCTACATGTACAATCTGGTGCCCCGTGTCCTCCTCTACATGTACAATCTTGTGCCCCGTGTCCTCCTCTACATGTACAATCTTGTGCCCCGTGTCCTCCTCTACATGTACAATCTTGTGCCCCGTGTCCTCCTCTACATGTACAATCTTGTGCCCCGTGTCCTCCTCTACATGTACAATCTGGTGCCCCGTGTCCTCCTCTACATGTACAATCTGGTGCCCCGTGTCCTCCTCTACATGTACAATCTTGTGCCCCGTGTCCTCCTCTACATGTACAATCTTGTGCCCCGTGTCCTCCTCTACATGTACAATCTTGTGCCCCGTGTCCTCCTCTACATGTCCAATCCTGTGCCCCGTGTCCTCCTCTACATGTACAATCTTGTGCCCCGTGTCCTCCTCTACATGTACAATCTGGTGACCCCCCGTCCTCCTCTACATGTCCAATCTTGTGCCCCCCCGTCCTCCTCTACATGTACAATCCTGTGCCCCCCGTCCTCCTCTACATGTCCAATCTGGTGACCCGTGTCCTCCTCTACATGTCCAATCTTGTGCCCCGTGTCCTCCTCTACATGTCCAATCTTGTGCCCCGTGTCCTCCTCTACATGTCCAATCTGGTGCCCCGTGTCCTCCTCTACATGTCCAATCTGGTGCCCCGTGTCCTCCTCTACATGTCCAATCTGGTGCCCGATGTCCTCCTCTACATGTACAATCTGGTGCCCCCCCGTCCTCCTCTACATGTACAATCTTGTGCCCCGTGTCCTCCTCTACATGTACAATCTTGTGCCCCGTGTCCTCCTCTACATGTACAATCTGGTGCCCCGTGTCCTCCTCTACATGTCCAATCTGGTGCCCCGTGTCCTCCTCTACATGTACAATCTTGTGCCCCGTGTCCTCCTCTACATGTACAATCTGGTGACCCGTGTCCTCCTCTACATGTCCAGTCTTGTGCCCCGTGTCCTCCTCTACATGTACAATCTTGTGCCCCGTGTCCTCCTCTACATGTCCAATCCTGTGCCCCGTGTCCTCCTCTACATGTACAATCTTGTGCTCCGTGTCCTCCTCTACATGTACAATCTGGTGACCCGTGTCCTCCTCTACATGTACAATCTTGTGCTCCGTGTCCTCCTCTACATGTACAATCTTGTGCCCCGTGTCCTCCTCTACATGTACAATCTTGTGCTCTGTGTCCTCCTCTACATGTCCAATCTGGTGACCCGTGTCCTCCTCTACATGTCCAATCTTGTGCCCCGTGTCCTCCTCTACATGTCCAATCTGGTGCCCCCCGTCCTCCTCTACATGTACAATCTTGTGCCCCGTGTCCTCCTCTACATGTCCAATCTGGTGCCCCGTGTCCTCCTCTACATGTACAATCTGGTGCCCCGTGTCCTCCTCTACATGTACATTCTGGTGACCCATGTCCTCCTCTACATGTAGGAGCGCTGTACTAGAACAGCTTCAGAGTTTTCCATGGACACGGCCTGCTGGTCTGGGTTGGCTCTTCACCAGTAAGATAACAGTCGGTACTTATTAGTAATGGAGGAATGTCCTTACCTTGTGAGTGTGTGACTCTGGCCAGGGCCAGCAGCCCAACACAAAACGCCCAATATCCCTTCATCATTCGTGGGAAGCAGAAGGTCCACCAGAGAGAGGATCCCCCAGAACACGAAATATGAAGTCTTGTATAATGGAGATCTGACTCTTCTTCCTGGTTCTTGTCCTGCCTGGTCACTGCCGCGCCTTCCTCACCCCACTGATCTTTGGATTTTGTCTGCAAGGGATGATAATACGTCCATTCTGATAAGAAGAGAGAGAGATAGGAGACGTTTTATGAGCTCCGCATTATGGAGATAACAGGAGATTCCACACACACCTGCTAATAGGTGACACACCTGTATTGTATGTGTGTCACCCCAATCATATAAATAACGTTCATTACATGAACACGGGACCAGCCCACATTATATCATCAGGGTCCGGAAATGATACACGGCGCCCAAAATTAGCCATAGATAGAAAGTAATAATTACACCCTTTTATCTGTGTATCTGTGACTTCAGTGAAACATCTGGGAAAGGCCCTGAAAAAATATTTTGGAGGGTCATGGTCAGAGTCCTTTCACAGAATCCACTAATTATTGTCAGATACATGACACAGGATCCCCTGCCGGGATATTAACACAAAGGGCTGAGCCTTGAACAGGATCCTCTGCAGGGTTATGGTCAATGGCCCAGCACTTGATCTTCTGGAGGGGTTATGATTAAAATCTCCTGTAGAGTTATGGCCCTTTATCTTGATGGGCTTAGTATAAGATGTTCTAGAGGGTTATGCTCAAGGACCTAGCACAGGGTCCCCTGCAGGGTTATGAACACAGAATGCTGAGCCTTGAACTGGATCCTGTGGAGGTTCATGGTCAAGGGCCTAGCACAAGATCCCCTGGAGGGTTTATGATTAGAATCTCCTGGCAAGTTATCATCTGTATTCTTGATGGACCTAGTACAAAATCTCCTGGAGGGCTATGGTCAAGGACCTAGCACAGGGTCCCCTGCAGGGTTATGAACACAGAATGCTGAGCCTTAAACAGGATCCTCTGGAGGTTCATGGTCAAGGGCCCAGCACAAGATCCTCTGGAGGGGTTATAATTAGAATCTCCTGGAGTATTATGGTCCATTATTTTGATGGGCTTAGTATAAGATGTTCTAGAGGGTTATGGTCAAGGGCCTAGCACAGGATCTTCTGAAGGGGTTATGATCATAAGTCTCCTGGGAAGTTATCATCTGTAATCTTGATGGACCTAGTACAAGATCTCCTGAAAAGCTACGGTCAAGGACCTAGCATAGGATCCCCTGCAGGGGTATGAACACAGAATGCTGAGCCTTGAACAGGTTCCTCTGGAGGTTCATGGTCTAGGGCCCAGCACAAGATCCACTGGAGGGGTTATTATAATCTCCCAGAGAGTTATGGCCTGTTATCTTTTTTTTTTTGGAAAATTATTTTTCTTGTTTTCAAAAAACACATAGAGTATTCAATAAAACATTCAAGGACCGCCCGTCACAATACGATGAGCCATCCCAAAAAATAGAATAAAACAAGTAGTACACAAAAAAGAAGGACATAACATTTGAACATGTGCATGAATATTGCCTGTGAAGCTTGCCAACCTGACCCACACCGTCTTCTCAGAAGAGACACAACCCCCCCCACCCATAAGCAACCAAAAGCATAAGGATCCATGTGAAAAACTACCCACACTCTACAGAGGATCCAATTTGTGTGTCCCACCATTCAATATTGTAGAGAGACCACCAACCCGCCTTGTTGGAGGTGATAAGGTGCATATCAGAAGGTCACATGGAACAGAAAGGATAACATTAATAAAAGGTTGAAACTAGTCTGTTAGGCCTCATGTACACGGCTGCTGGTAAATGGACATTTAGGTGTAGTTGGGCATTTTTTTCAACTGCTCCTGACCCCTTCTCTATGTTATCTTATCAGTACATGTACACAGGATCCCCGATCTCTCCTCTATGTTATCAGTACATGTACACAGGATCCCCGATCTCTCCTCTATGTTATCAGTACATGTACACAGGATCCCCGATCTCTCCTCTATGTTATCAGTACATGTACACAGGATCCCCGATCTCTCCTCTGTGTTATCTTATCAGTACATGTACACAGGATCCCCGATCTCTCCTCTATGTTATCAGTACATGTACACAGGATCCCGATCTCTCCTCTATGTTATCTTATCAGTACATGTACACAGGATCCCCGATCTCTCCTCTATGTTATCAGTACATGTACACAGGATCCCCGATCTCTCCTCTATGTTATCTTATCACTACATGTACACAGGATCCCCGATCTCTCCTCTATGTTATCTTATCAGTACATGTACACAGGATCCCCGATCTCTCCTCTATGTTATCAGTACATGTACACAGGATCCCCGATCTCTCCTCTATGTTATCAGTACATGTACACAGGATCCCCGATCTCTCCTCTATGTTATCTTATCAGTACATGTACACAGGATCCCGATCTCTCCTCTGTTATCAGTACATGTACACAGGATCCCCGATCTCTCCTCTATGTTATCAGTACATGTACACAGGATCCTGATCTCTCCTCTATGTTATCTTATCAGTACATGTACACAGGATCCCCCATCTCTCCTCTATGTTATCTTATCAGTACATGTACACAGGATCCCCGATCTCTCCTCTATGTTATCAGTACATGTACACAGGATCCCCGATCTCTCCTCTATGTTATCAGTACATGTACACAGGATCCCCGATCTCTCCTCTATGTTATCAGTACATGTACACAGGATCCCCGATCTCTCCTCTATGTTATCAGTACATGTACACAGGATCCTGATCTCTTCTCTGTGTTATCTTATCAGTACATGTACACAGGATCCCCGATCTCTCCTCTATGTTATCAGTACATGTACACAGGATCCCCGATCTCTCCTTTATGTTATCTTATCAGTACATGTACACAGGATCCCCGATCTCTCCTCTATGTTATCTTATCAGTACATGTACACAGGATCCCGATCTCTCCTCTGTTATCAGTACATGTACACAGGATCCCCGATCTCTCCTCTATGTTATCAGTACATGTACACAGGATCCCCGATCTCTCCTCTATGTTATCTTATCAGTACATGTACACAGGATCCCCGATCTCTCCTCTATGTTATCTTATCAGTACATGTACACAGGATCCCCGATCTCTCCTCTGTTATCAGTACATGTACACAGGATCCCCGATCTCTCCTCTATGTTATCTTATCAGTACATGTACACAGGATCCCCGATCTCTCCTCTATGTTATCAGTACATGTACACAGGATCCCCGATCTCTCCTCTATGTTATCTTATCAGTACATGTACACAGGATCCCCGATCTCTCCTCTATGTTATCTTATCAGTACATGTACACAGGATCCCCCATCTCTCCTCTATGTTATCTTATCAGTACATGTACACAGGATCCCCGATCTCTCCTCTGTTATCAGTACATGTACACAGGATCCCCGATCTCTCCTCTATGTTATCTTATCAGTACATGTACACAGGATCCCCGATCTCTCCTCTGTTATCTTATCAGTACATGTACACAGGATCCCCGATCTCTCCTCTATGTTATCAGTACATGTACACAGGATCCCCGATCTCTCCTCTGTACATGTACACAGGATCCCCGATCTCTCCTCTATGTTATCTTATCAGTACATGTACACAGGATCCCCGATCTCTCCTCTGTTATCTTATCAGTACATGTACACAGGATCCCCGATCTCTCCTCTATGTTATCTTATCAGTACATGTACACAGGATCCCCGATCTCTTCTCTATGTTATCAGTACATGTACACAGGATCCCCGATCTCTCCTCTATGTTATCTTATCAGTACATGTACACAGGATCCCCGATCTCTCTATGTTATCAGTACATGTACACAGGATCCCCGATCTCTCCTCTATGTTATCTTATCAGTACATGTACACAGGATCCCCGATCTCTCCTCTATGTTATCAGTACATGTACACAGGATCCCCGATCTCTCCTCTATGTTATCAGTACATGTACACAGGATCCCCGATCTCTCCTCTATGTTATCTTATCAGTACATGTACACAGGATCCCTGATCTCTCCTATGTTATCAGTACATGTACACAGGATCCCCGATCTCTCCTCTATGTTATCAGTACATGTACACAGGATCCCCGATCTCTCCTCTATGTTATCTTATCAGTACATGTACACAGGATCCCCGATCTCTCCTCTGTTATCTTATCAGTACATGTACACAGGATCCCCGATCTCTCCTCTATGTTATCTTATCAGTACATGTACACAGGATCCCCGATCTCTCCTCAATGTTATCTTATCAGTACATGTACACAGGATCCCCGATCTCTCCTCAATGTTATCTTATCAGTACATGTACACAGGATCCCCGATCTCTCCTCTATGTTATCTTATCAGTACATGTACACAGGATCCCCGATCTCTCCTCTATGTTATCAGTACATGTACACAGGATCCCCGATCTCTCCTCTGTGTTATCTTATCAGTACATGTACACAGGATCCCCGATCTCTCCTCTATGTTATCAGTACATGTACACAGGATCCCCGATCTCTCCTCTATGTTCTCTTATCAGTACATGTACACAGGATCCCCGATCTCTCCTCTATGTTATCAGTACATGTACACAGGATCCCCGATCTCTCCTCTATGTTATCAGTACATGTACACAGGATCCCCGATCTCTCCTCTATGTTATCTTATCAGTACATGTACACAGGATCCCCGATCTCTCCTCTATGTTATCTTATCAGTACATGTACACAGGATCCCCGATCTCTCCTCTATGTTATCTTATCAGTACATGTACACAGGATCCCCGATCTCTCCTCTATGTTATCAGTACATGTACACAGGATCCCCGATCTCTCCTCTGTTATCTTATCAGTACATGTACACAGGATCCCCGATCTCTCCTCTGTTATCTTATCAGTACATGTACACAGGATCCCCGATCTCTCCTCTATGTTATCTTATCAGTACATGTACACAGGATCCCCGATCTCTCCTCTGTTATCTTATCAGTACATGTACACAGGATCCCCGATCTCTCCTCTATGTTATCAGTACATGTACACAGGATCCCCGATCTCTCCTCTATGTTATCTTATCAGTACATGTACACAGGATCCCCGATCTCTCCTCTATGTTATCAGTACATGTACACAGGATCCCCGATCTCTCCTCTATGTTATCAGTACATGTACACAGGATCCCCGATCTCTCCTCTATGTTATCTTATCAGTACATGTACACAGGATCCCCGATCTCTCCTCTGTTATCTTATCAGTACATGTACACAGGATCCCCGATCTCTCCTCTGTTATCTTATCAGTACATGTACACAGGATCCCCGATCTCTCCTCTATGTTATCTTATCAGTACATGTACACAGGATCCCCGATCTCTCCTCTATGTTATCTTATCAGTACATGTACACAGGATCCCCGATCTCTCCTCTATGTTATCTTATCAGTACATGTACACAGGATCCCCGATCTCTCCTCTATGTTATCAGTACATGTACACAGGATCCCCGATCTCTCCTCTATGTTATCAGTACATGTACACAGGATCCCCGATCTCTCCTCTATGTTATCAGTACATGTACACAGGATCCCCGATCTCTCCTCTATGTTATCAGTACATGTACACAGGATCCCCGATCTCTCCTCTATGTTATCAGTACATGTACACAGGATCCCCGATCTCTCCTCTATGTTATCAGTACATGTACACAGGATCCCCGATCTCTCCTCTATGTTATCAGTACATGTACACAGGATCCCCGATCTCTCCTCTATGTTATCAGTACATGTACACAGGATCCCCCATCTCTCCTCTATGTTATCAGTACATGTACACAGGATCCCCGATCTCTCCTCTATGTTATCAGTACATGTACACAGGATCCCCGATCTCTCCTCTATGTTATCTTATCAGTACATGTACACAGGATCCCCGATCTCTCCTCTATGTTATCTTATCAGTACATGTACACAGGATCCCCGATCTCTCCTCTATGTTATCTTATCAGTACATGTACACAGGATCCCCGATCTCTCCTCTATGTTATCTTATCAGTACATGTACACAGGATCCCCGATCTCTCCTCTATGTTATCAGTACATGTACACAGGATCCCCGATCTCTCCTCTATGTTATCTTATCAGTACATGTACACAGGATCCCCCATCTCTCCTCTATGTTATCAGTACATGTACACAGGATCCCGATCTCTCCTCTATGTTATCTTATCAGTACATGTACACAGGATCCCCGATCTCTCCTCTATGTTATCTTATCAGTACATGTACACAGGATCCCCGATCTCTCCTCTATGTTATCTTATCAGTACATGTACACAGGATCCCCGATCTCTCCTCTATGTTATCAGTACATGTACACAGGATCCCCGATCTCTCCTCTATGTTATCTTATCAGTACATGTACACAGGATCCCCGATCTCTCCTCTATGTTATCAGTACATGTACACAGGATCCCTGATCTCTCCTCTTATCTTATCAGTACATGTACACAGGATCCCCGATCTCTCCTCTATGTTATCTTATCAGTACATGTACACAGGATCCCCGATCTCTCCTCTGTTATCTTATCAGTACATGTACACAGGATCCCCGATCTCTCCTCTATGTTATCTTATCAGTACATGTACACAGGATCCCCGATCTCTTCTCTATGTTATCAGTACATGTACACAGGATCCCCGATCTCTCCTCTATGTTATCAGTACATGTACACAGGATCCCCGATCTCTCCTCTATGTTATCAGTACATGTACACAGGATCCCCCATCTCTCCTCTATGTTATCAGTACATGTACACAGGATCCCCGATCTCTCCTCTATGTTATCAGTACATGTACACAGGATCCCCGATCTCTCCTTCATGTTATCAGTACATGTACACAGGATCCCCGATCTCTCCTCTGTACATGTACACAGGATCCCCGATCTCTCCTCTATGTTATCAGTACATGTACACAGGATCCCCGATCTCTCCTCTATGTTATCTTATCAGTACATGTACACAGGATCCCCGATCTCTCCTCTATGTTATCTTATCAGTACATGTACACAGGATCCCCGATCTCTCCTCTGTTATCTTATCAGTACATGTACACAGGATCCCCGATCTCTCCTCTGTTATCTTATCAGTACATGTACACAGGATCCCCGATCTCTCCTCTATGTTATCTTATCAGTACATGTACACAGGATCCCCGATCTCTCCTCTATGTTATCTTATCAGTACATGTACACAGGATCCCCGATCTCTCCTCTATGTTATCTTATCAGTACATGTACACAGGATCCCCGATCTCTCCTCTATGTTATCTTATCAGTACATGTACACAGGATCCCCGATCTCTCCTCTATGTTATCAGTACATGTACACAGGATCCCCGATCTCTCCTCTATGTTATCTTATCAGTACATGTACACAGGATCCCCGATCTCTCCTCTATGTTATCAGTACATGTACACAGGATCCCCGATCTCTCCTCTGTTATCTTATCAGTACATGTACACAGGATCCCCGATCTCTCCTCTATGTTATCTTATCAGTACATGTACACAGGATCCCCGATCTCTCCTCTATGTTATCTTATCAGTACATGTACACAGGATCCCCGATCTCTCCTCTATGTTATCTTATCAGTACATGTACACAGGATCCCCGATCTCTCCTCTATGTTATCTTATCAGTACATGTACACAGGATCCCCGATCTCTCCTCTATGTTATCTTATCAGTACATGTACACAGGATCCCCGATCTCTCCTCTATGTTATCTTATCAGTACATGTACACAGGATCCCCGATCTCTTCTCTGTGTTATCAGTACATGTACACAGGATCCCCGACCTCTCCTCTATGTTATCAGTACATGTACACAGGATCCCCGACCTCTCCTCTATGTTATCAGTACATGTACACAGGATCCCCGATCTCTCCTCTATGTTATCTTATCAGTACATGTACACAGGATCCCCGATCTCTCCTCTATGTTATCAGTACATGTACACAGGATCCCCGATCTCTCCTCTATGTTATCTTATCAGTACATGTACACAGGATCCCCGATCTCTCCTCTATGTTATCAGTACATGTACACAGGATCCCCGATCTCTCCTCTATGTTATCTTATCAGTACATGTACACAGGATCCCCGATCTCTCCTCTATGTTATCTTATCAGTACATGTACACAGGATCCCCGATCTCTCCTCTATGTTATCTTATCAGTACATGTACACAGGATCCCCGACCTCTCCTCTGTTATCTTATCAGTACATGTACACAGGATCCCCGATCTCTTCTCTATGTTATCAGTACATGTACACAGGATCCCCGATCTCTCCTTTATGTTATCTTATCAGTACATGTACACAGGATCCCCGATCTCTCCTCTATGTTATCAGTACATGTACACAGGATCCCCGATCTCTCCTCTATGTTATCAGTACATGTACACAGGATCCCCGATCTCTCCTCTGTTATCTTATCAGTACATGTACACAGGATCCCCGATCTCTCCTCTGTTATCTTATCAGTACATGTACACAGGATCCCCGATCTCTCCTCTGTAATCTTATCAGTACATGTACACAGGATCCCCGATCTCTCCTCTGTGTTATCTTATCAGTACATGTACACAGGATCCCCGATCTCTCCTCTGTTATCTTATCAGTACATGTACACAGGATCCCCGATCTCTCCTCTATGTTATCTTATCAGTACATGTACACAGGATCCCCGATCTCTCCTCTATGTTATCAGTACATGTACACAGGATCCCCGATCTCTCCTCTATGTTATCTTATCAGTACATGTACACAGGATCCCCGATCTCTCCTCTATGTTATCAGTACATGTACACAGGATCCCCGATCTCTCCTCTATGTTATCTTATCAGTACATGTACACAGGATCCCCGATCTCTCCTCTATGTTATCTTATCAGTACATGTACACAGGATCCCCGATCTCTCCTCTATGTTATCAGTACATGTACATGGGATCCCCGATCTCTCCTCTATGTTATCAGTACATGTACACAGGATCCCCGATCTCTCCTCTATGTTATCAGTACATGTACACAGGATCCCCGATCTCTCCTCTATGTTATCAGTACATGTACACAGGATCCCCGATCTCTCCTCTATGTTATCAGTACATGTACACGGGATCCCCGATCTCTCCTCTGTTATCTTATCAGTACATGTACACAGGATCCCCGATCTCTCCTCCATGATATCTTATCAGTACATGTACACAGGATCCCCGACCTCTCCTCTATGTTCTCTTATCAGTACATGTACACAGGATCCCCGATCTCTCCTCCATGTTATCAGTACATGTACACAGGATCCCCGATCTCTCCTCCATGTTATCAGTACATGTACACAGGATCCCCGATCTCTCCTCCATGTTATCAGTACATGTACACAGGATCCCCGATCTCTCCTCTATGTTATCAGTACATGTACACAGGATCCCCGATCTCTCCTCTATGTTATCAGTACATGTACACAGGATCCCCGATCTCTCCTCTGTTATCTTATCAGTACATGTACACAGGATCCCCGATCTCTCCTCTGTTATCTTATCAGTACATGTACACAGGATCCCCGATCTCTCCTCTATGTTATCAGTACATGTACACAGGATCCCCGATCTCTCCTCTATGTTATCAGTACATGTACACAGGATCCCCGATCTCTCCTCTATGTTATCAGTACATGTACACAGGATCCCCGATCTCTCCTCTATGTTATCTTATCAGTACATGTACACAGGATCCCCGATCTCTCCTCTGTTATCTTATCAGTACATGTACACAGGATCCCCGATCTCTCCTCTATGTTATCTTATCAGTACATGTACACAGGATCCCCGATCTCTTCTCTATGTTATCAGTACATGTACACAGGATCCCCGATCTCTCCTCTATGTTATCAGTACATGTACACAGGATCCCCGATCTCTCCTCTATGTTATCAGTACATGTACACAGGATCCCCGATCTCTCCTCGGTTATCTTATCAGTACATGTACACAGGATCCCCGATCTCTCCTCTATGTTATCAGTACATGTACACAGGATCCCCGATCTCTCCTCTATGTTATCTTATCAGTACATGTACACAGGATCCCCGATCTCTCCTCTATGTTATCTTATCAGTACATGTACACAGGATCCCCGATCTCTCCTCTATGTTATCAGTACATGTACACAGGATCCCCGATCTCTCCTCTATGTTATCTTATCAGTACATGTACACAGGATCCCCGATCTCTCCTCTATGTTATCAGTACATGTACACAGGATCCCCGATCTCTCCTCTATGTTATCTTATCAGTACATGTACACAGGATCCCCCATCTCTCCTCTGTTATCAGTACATGTACACAGGATCCCCGATCTCTCCTCTATGTTATCTTATCAGTACATGTACACAGGATCCCCGATCTCTCCTCTATGTTATCAGTAGAGGTACACAGGATCCCCGATCTCTCCTCTATGTTATCTTATCAGTACATGTACACAGGATCCCCGATCTCTCCTCTATGTTATCAGTACATGTACACAGGATCCCCGATCTCTTCTCTATGTTATCAGTACATGTACACAGGATCCCGATCTCTCCTCTATGTTATCAGTACATGTACACAGGATCCCCGATCTCTCCTCTATGTTATCTTATCAGTACATGTACACAGGATCCCCGATCTCTCCTCTATGTTATCTTATCAGTACATGTACACAGGATCCCCGATCTCTCCTCTATGTTATCAGTACATGTACACGGGTTCCTTTATAGTCCTTTCTAGGCAGTTGTGTTTAGAGGCTTTTTTTGGAACCCAAAAAAATGTGTTCAAAAGCTGTGTTTAGAGGCATTTGAAACGTCAAACGCGGCTAAACGCGGCTAAACGGACGTTTTTAGACGCTGGTTTCTAGCTGTCAAGTTACATTTCAGGAGAGGTTGAACAATGTCCCGTGTACATGAAGCGTTACAGTGAGGGGGGAGGCCATTCAACTGCCCCAGACCTTATCAAATTGGAGAAGCGCCCCCCTGTTCAAATATGTGGCTTTGTAGAAGGGTAGAGGCCTATTTACTAAAGCCTTCCAGGACTCTAGCGAAGAAGGAGTAGAACTCTTCTAAGACAAAACTATGCATGCGGTCTTGCCTACACACGGTCAACCCAAAGTCCGACCGTCCAGAACGCGGTGACGTACAACATGTACGACGGGACTAGAAAAAGGAAGTTCAATAGCCAGTAGCTTCCGTCTTGTACTTGCTTCAGAGCATGCGTTGTTTTTGATCCGTTGGAACAGCATACAGACAATCGGTTTTCCCGATAGGAATTGGTTCCTTTGGAAATATTTAGAACATGTTCCATTTCTAGGTTCATCAGAATTTTAGAAAAAAGAAGTCCGATGAGGTCTACACATGATCGGAATAGACGATGAAAAGCTCCCGTCTGACTTTTTCTGTCGGACATTCCGCTCGTGTGTACGCGGCATGAGAGAGGTGGTTGTCACCTCCTGTATACATATCAAAACATCCTTCTAGTATTTCTGTATACCAGGACAATCCCAGAAGATATGAATACAGTCAGCCCCCCCTGGAGAACAACGCCAGAAAGAAGAGGTGACTGAACCAAGCCGGGGTCATGTATATATGATCCAAACATGTGTAGTGGATCAGTTAGTCTCGGGTCAAGATTAGTCTGGTAAAGGGGGCATCCCAGACAACCTCCCAATCCTCTGTGTCCAAATCCAGGACCACCGACTCCCACTTATCTCTACACACAATCATAACCTGGACAGTCTCAGGGTAAAGGAACTTATAAATAGTAGATTGGGGCTTTTGAAGATCATCCTCCCTTAGTATGGGTTCAAGGGCAGACACTGAGAATGAAGCCCTTACATGTTTAAACTGTGTTTGGTATGCGTGTCTTAGTTGTATATACCGGGAAAAACGGGTATTTGGCATCTGATGTAGAGATTTCATTTCATCGAAAGGTTTCAGCTGCCCATTGGTGACGACATTGCCAATCTTTTTAATCCCAAATTTCGTCCAGACCACTGGATCTTCAAACGCAAAGAATTGAGGCAGATTAGGATTTCTCCACAAAGGGGCGTGAGGCGAGAGTGGGAAGGGACCCCCAAATTCCTCACTATGTGCAACCATCCAAGCACGTAAAACTGACCTCATAGAAGTGGTCAAGACATAGGCTGATCTGGGCCCTCTAAATACCAAATGGGCCAATGCTTCATATGAACCTACGAGCGCCGCCTCAAGGGCAACTACAGCATCATAATTATATATTACGTCCATCAAGTCCAACCTATGTGTGTGATTATGTGTCAGTATTACAATCAACTGAATCAAATTCTTTTTCCAGATCCATGCAAACCAGCACTCGTTCATCTGGGCCCTCTGGACGTAATTCGACGGGTAAATACTCTCCGAATGTTGAGATCAGTGGCTTTATGAGCCATGAGGCCAGAGCCAAATAATGAAGCACTTTAATGAGTCTGGAGGATAACATTTTAGTAAGAATTTTTAAGTCCATATTTAATAAAGCAATGGGGTCTATATGAAGCACAGAGAAGGGGGTCCTTGTCCGGCTTAGCGTTAGCCTCATAAAAAGATGGGGGAAAGGAATTTGTGCTGAGACATTCATTGTATAAGTTAAGCAAATGTGGCGATTGTTGTTCCGCATAATACTGATACCACTCCGTAGGGAACCCGTCTGGACCAGGGGACTTACCATTTGGAAAGGAGCCAATGTCCCCAGAAACCTTCTCCCCAGTGAATGGTGCATCTAGCAGCAGCTTAGTCTCATCAGGAAGGGTGAGCAGATCCAGCCCCACAAGAAGACCAAACCGTGTCCTGTTATCATATGGTGGATCATATGGTGGATCATATGGTGGATCATATGGTGGTATGGGTGAGTATCGTGACCTATAGAATTTGACAAAAGCCTGAAGCACGTCCTCCTCCGAGGATTTAGGAATCCCATTCGCCTCATATACACATGGCACAAGAGTTGGAGTATGAGAATCAGCAGTCAGCATAGCAAGCAGTTTTCCATTCTTCTCACCAGCCTCCAATAGGTTCTCAACCTGTTTATGGACCATACACGGAGTTTGATTGCAATGATGGAGGTTTAAGTCCCTTCTTGCCTGATGAAGTGACTGCAAGGTCTCAGGAGTAGGAGCAGCTGCATGTTCAGTGGTGATCTCCTCCTCCAACAACCTGTGGGTGTCACCATTTTAGGATATTCTGGCCGCCATTATGGCTGAACTATATTCACCCCTGATGACTGCCTTAAACGAGTCCCACACTATTTGTGGAGTGGAGGAGTCTACATTAGCCGGCCAGAAGGTGTCAAATTGTGCCCTTACCATTTGTTCCACCGTAGGCTCCACCACCCAGCCAGGATGTAGGCATCAAATAACGGGAGGCCTCCAATGGAAGGTAGGGGTCAAGGTAACCTGCAATGGGGAGTGATGTGAGATACCCCCAGATAGTATGTGGCATCTGATATCCAGGATAGAAGGTCTGAGTTAGAAAATGCCATATCCAATCCAAAAGAGGAATAAAAGACAAATAAGAATACTTCCCAACCTCCGGATGTTTCCATCTCCATAATTCACCAAGCCCAGCCGCCTCCGCCCATAACGCGAGGTCAGGATTGTGCGTCCTGGAAGACGTGTCCAATGAATCATCTAACACATTGTTAAAGTCTCCCAAAATGAGAATTTTCAGAGGCAAAAAGGAAGTGAACCCGTCAGTTATGGAGTCTAGGGTCACATTTGTACTGTTTTTAGGCACGTTTTGCATTTATATGACAGCATTTTTATGTGTTTTTTCATTGCAGTTTTCATGCATTTTGTGTTTTAAGTTTTCTTTTTCAGGTGAATAGGTAGGGGTACGATGTACCCGATATCCATTCACATGGGGGGGGCTGGATCTGAGGGTCCCCTTTTTTAAGGGGGGCTTCCAGATTCTGATAAGACCCTGACAACCACTGGCATAGGTTGTCGGGGAGAGGCTCTTTTCCCCATCAACATGGGGGCAAGGTGCTTTGGAGCGAGCAGGGGGCCCCAAAGCACGCACCCCCCCATGTTGACGGCATGTGGCCTGGTACGGTTCAAGAGGGGGGGGCCACTCGCTCGTCCCCACCCTGTTTCCTGACCTGCTGGGTGGCATGCTCGGATAAGGGTCTGGTATGGATTTTTGGGGGGGGCCCCATGCCATTTTTTTTAAATGTTGGCGGGGGGGTCCCCTCCTCTTTTTTTTTTTTTGCCAGCAATTTTTTTTTTTACATTCAGCTGTCAGTGGGGAACTCCGCTGACAGCTGATGATTCATCGGTTGTTAAGGACATGGCGGCCGGCCCCCTGCTTAGCAACCAGCTATATACAATGTTAAAATAAGAACTGCAAAAATCACATCAGAAATCGCATCACAAACACAACACTTGCGTTTCTGGAGCGGTTCCATTGAAATCTTATTACCCGAATCCCTTCCAAAAACGCACAGCTGTGAACTTGTACCATAGGAAGCCACGTTATAATGGACTGTAGTGTGGAGCGGAGGCGGTCCATACATGTCAGTTAATGACCATTTATCCGATTCCCAACCACCTCACCTTCTTTTACTGCTGAAGAACGTCTCTCCGGAGTGAAATCCCATATGGCTTTACCCAGGAGAACCTCCAGAGGGCGGGCACCTCCGCTGCAGGAGACTCGATGCCAGTGTCCGGCGGGTGCGATCACCGGAGGCCACGTGCGATCACCGGAGGCCATGTGCGATCACTGGAGGCCATGTGTGATCACTGGAGGCCATGTGCGATCACTGGAGGCCATGTGCAATCACTGGAGGCCATGTGCGATCACCGGAGGCCACGTGCGATCACTGGAGGCCACGTGCGATCACCGGAGGCCACGTGCGATCACCGGAGGCCACGTGCGATCACCGGAGGCCACGTGCGATCACCGGAGGCCATGTGCGATCACTGGAGGCCATGTGCGATCACTGGAGGCCATGTGCGATCACCGGAGGCCACGTGCGATCACTGGAGGCCACGTGCGATCACCGGAGGCCATGTGCGATCACCGGAGGCCATGTGCGATCACCGGAGGCCATGTGCGATCACTGGAGGCCATGTGCGATCACCGGAGGCCACGTGCGGTCACCGGAGGCCACGAGCGATCACTGGAGGCCATGTGCGATCACCGGAGGCCACGTGCGGTCACCGGAGGCCACGAGCGATCAACGGAGGCCACGTGCGATCACCGGAGGCCACGTGCGATCACTGGAGGCCACGTGCGATCGCGTGCACGAGAGCCAACACAGGTATTTGTGTACGAACATAGAGAACAATGTGCTGTCAGGGGACGTCATTTGTTCCTAGTAAGTAGGAACAGCGATCTCTCTCCTCCCCTCCCCCTACAGTTAGAACACGCTGAGGGAACACAGTTAACCCCTTCATCGCCCCCTAGTGGTTAACCCCTTCCCTGCCACTGACATTTACACAGGAATCAATGCGTTTGCATTTGTATTGTATATACAAAAATATGTAGAAGAATACGATCGTTCTAAAGTGAGGAAGAAATGCGTTTTTTATATATTTTTGAGGATATTTATTATAGTAAAAAGTAAAAAAATATGGTTTTTATTTTTTTTTTTAAATTGTCGCTATTTTTTTTGTTTATAGCGCAAAAAATAAAAACCACACAGATGATCAAATTCCACTAAAAGAAATCTCTATTTGTGGGGAAAAAAGACGTCAGTTTTGTTTTGTGTAGAACGTCGCACGACCGCGCAATTGTTAGATAAAGTAACGCAGTGCGAATCACAAAAAGTGCTCTGGTCAGGAAGGGGGGTAAATCTTCCGGGGCTGAAGTGGTTAAAGGAGTCTATTTTTAGGACCACATCTCATATCTCCCCCCCCCCCCCCCCAGGATGAGAGAATAGAGACCCCTCCCCCCAGGAAAGGTGCGTCGTATCGATTGCTCTCCTATAACAATATCGGGGGGGGAGGGGAATATCAGATTTTATATATTGCAGAACTGAAGATCTTATAAACTTTGACTTGGAAGCGACATTCCAGGAGATCGAGAGAGACACAACATAGACAATGAGACCACAGCGCCATCTACAGGCAGAGAAAGAGATTACAGTCTCTGATCATCTCCTGTATTATGTCTGCAGTCTCTGATCATCTCCTGTACTATGTCTGCAGTCTCTGATCATCTCCTGTACTATGTCTGCAGTCTCTGATCATCTCCTGTACTATGTCTGCATTCTCTGATCATCTCCTGTACTATGTCTGCAGTCTCTGATCATCTCCTGTATTATGTCTGCAGTCTCTGATCATCTCCTGTACTATGTCTGCAGTCTCTGATCATCTCCTGTACTATGTCTGCAGTCTCTGATCATCTCCTGTACTATGTCTGCAGTCTCTGATCATCTCCTGTACTATGTCTGCAGTCTCTGATCATCTCCTGTATTATGTCTGCAGTCTCTGATCATCTCCTGTATTATGTCTGCAGTCTCTGATCATCTCCTGTATTATGTCTGCAGTCTCTGATCATCTCCTGTACTATGTCTGCAGTCTCTGATCATCTCCTGTATTATGTCTGCAGTCTCTGATCATCTCCTGTATTATGTCTGCAGTCTCTGATCATCTCCTGTACTATGTCTGCAGTCTCTGATCATCTCCTGTACTATGTCTGCAGTCTCTGATCATCTCCTGTACTATGTCTGCAGTCTCTGATCATCTCCTGTATTATGTCTGCAGTCTCTGATCATCTCCTGTACTATGTCTGCAGTCTCTGATCATCTCCTGTACAATGTCTGCAGTCTCTGATCATCTCCTGTATTATGTCTGCAGTCTCTGATCATCTCCTGTATTATGTCTGCAGTCTCTGATCATCTCCTGTATTATGTCTGCAGTCTCTGATCATCTCCTGTATTATGTCTGCAGTCTCTGATCATCCCCTGTATTATGTCTGCAGTCTCTGATCATCTCCTGTACTATGTCTGCAGTCTCTGACCATCTCCTGTATTATGTCTGCAGTCTCTGATCATCTCCTGTACTATGTCTGCAGTCTCTGATCATCTCCTGTACTATGTCTGCAGTCTCTGATCATCTCCTGTACTATGTCTTCAGTCTCTGATCATCTCCTGTATTATGTCTGCAGTCTCTGATCATCTCCTGTATTATGTCTGCAGTCTCTGATCATCTCCTGTACTATGTCTGCAGTCTCTGATCATCTCCTGTACTATGTCTGCAGTCTCTGATCATCTCCTGTATTATGTCTGCAGTCTCTAATCATCTCCTGTACTATGTCTGCAGTCTCTGATCATCTCCTGTATTATGTCTGCAGTCTCTGATAATCTCCTGTACTATGTCTGCAGTCTCTGATCATCTCCTGTACTATGTCTGCAGTCTCTGATCATCTCCTGTACCATGTCTGCAGTCTCTGATCATCTCCTGTATTATGTCTGCAGTCTCTGATCATCTCCTGTACTATGTCTGCAGTCTCTGATCATCTCCTGTATTATGTCTGCAGTCTCTGATCATCTCCTGTACTATGTCTGCAGTCTCTGATCATCTCCTGTACTATGTCTGCAGTCTCTGATCATCTCCTGTACTATGTCTGCAGTCTCTGATCATCTCCTGTACTATGTCTGCATTCTCTGATCATCTCCTGTACTATGTCTGCAGTCTCTGATCATCTCCTGTATTATGTCTGCAGTCTCTGATCATCTCCTGTACTATGTCTGCAGTCTCTGATCATCTCCTGTACTATGTCTGCAGTCTCTGATCATCTCCTGTACTATGTCTGCAGTCTCTGATCATCTCCTGTACTATGTCTGCAGTCTCTGATCATCTCCTGTATTATGTCTGCAGTCTCTGATCATCTCCTGTATTATGTCTGCAGTCTCTGATCATCTCCTGTATTATGTCTGCAGTCTCTGATCATCTCCTGTACTATGTCTGCAGTCTCTGATCATCTCCTGTATTATGTCTGCAGTCTCTGATCATCTCCTGTATTATGTCTGCAGTCTCTGATCATCTCCTGTACTATGTCTGCAGTCTCTGATCATCTCCTGTACTATGTCTGCAGTCTCTGATCATCTCCTGTACTATGTCTGCAGTCTCTGATCATCTCCTGTATTATGTCTGCAGTCTCTGATCATCTCCTGTACTATGTCTGCAGTCTCTGATCATCTCCTGTACAATGTCTGCAGTCTCTGATCATCTCCTGTATTATGTCTGCAGTCTCTGATCATCTCCTGTATTATGTCTGCAGTCTCTGATCATCTCCTGTATTATGTCTGCAGTCTCTGATCATCTCCTGTATTATGTCTGCAGTCTCTGATCATCCCCTGTATTATGTCTGCAGTCTCTGATCATCTCCTGTACTATGTCTGCAGTCTCTGACCATCTCCTGTATTATGTCTGCAGTCTCTGATCATCTCCTGTACTATGTCTGCAGTCTCTGATCATCTCCTGTACTATGTCTGCAGTCTCTGATCATCTCCTGTACTATGTCTTCAGTCTCTGATCATCTCCTGTATTATGTCTGCAGTCTCTGATCATCTCCTGTATTATGTCTGCAGTCTCTGATCATCTCCTGTACTATGTCTGCAGTCTCTGATCATCTCCTGTACTATGTCTGCAGTCTCTGATCATCTCCTGTATTATGTCTGCAGTCTCTAATCATCTCCTGTACTATGTCTGCAGTCTCTGATCATCTCCTGTATTATGTCTGCAGTCTCTGATAATCTCCTGTACTATGTCTGCAGTCTCTGATCATCTCCTGTACTATGTCTGCAGTCTCTGATCATCTCCTGTACCATGTCTGCAGTCTCTGATCATCTCCTGTATTATGTCTGCAGTCTCTGATCATCTCCTGTATTATGTCTTCAGTCTCTGATCATCTCCTGTATTATGTCTGCAGTCTCTGATCATCTCCTGTATTATGTCTGCAGTCTCTGATCATCTCCTGTACTATGTCTGCAGTCTCTGATCATCTCCTGTACCATGTCTGCAGTCTCTGATCATCTCCTGTATTATGTCTGCAGTCTCTGATCATCTCCTGTACTATGTCTGCAGTCTCTGATCATCTCCTGTATTATGTCTGCAGTCTCTGATCATCTCCTGTATTATGTCTGCAGTCTCTGATCATCTCCTGTACTATGTCTGCAGTCTCTGATCATCTCCTGTATTATGTCTGCAGTCTCTGATCATCTCCTGTATTATGTCTGCAGTCTCTGATCATCTCCTGTATTATGTCTGCAGTCTCTGATCATCTCCTGTATTATGTCTGCAGTCTCTGATCATCTCCTGTATTATGTCTGCAGTCTCTGATCATCTCCTGTACTATGTCTGCAGTCTCTGATCATCTCCTGTATTATGTCTGCAGTCTCTGATCATCTCCTGTACTATGTCTGCAGTCTCTGATCATCTCCTGTATTATGTCTGCAGTCTCTGATCATCTCCTGTACTATGTCTGCAGTCTCTGATCATCTCCTGTATTATGTCTGCAGTCTCTGATCATCTCCTGTACTATGTCTGCAGTCTCTGATCATCTCCTGTATTATGTCTGCAGTCTCTGATCATCTCCTGTACTATGTCTGCAGTCTCTGATCATCTCCTGTATTATGTCTGCAGTCTCTGATCATCTCCTGTACTATGTCTGCAGTCTCTGATCATCTCCTGTATTATGTCTGCAGTCTCTGATCATCTCCTGTATTATGTCTGCAGTCTCTGATCATCTCCTGTATTATGTCTGCAGTCTCTGAATATCTTCGGATATTCCAACAATCCTTCTCTGTGATTTCAACATCCCCGCTAATACAAACACTCCCGCTACTTCTAAACTTCTTAGTCTAACCTCTTCATTTGACCTGAAGCAATGGGTACAGGCTTCTACTCACTCTGATGGCAACACCCTTGACCTTGTATTCTCCTACCTATGCACTCCATGCAACTTCTCAAACAATCCTTTTCCTCTCTCCGACCATCACCTTAGTTTCTCTCTCCCCCTGTCTTCCACCACCTTTCCCTTCAATCGCCTAACCATCACCCGTAGAAACTTTCACACCTTCAACTCCTCTCTCCTCTATTCTGCTACTGACCACCTCTATGACAAAATCTCTCCCCTGTCCTGCCCCAACCAAGCCACGTCCATCTACAATAAATCTCTGTCCTCCACCCTGGATAAGCTCGCTCCCCTCACTACACGCAGAATCAGGCCTTGACCCCTACAACCCTGGCAAACAGATGACACTAAAATTCTCAAAAAACGTAGTCGTGCTCTTGAGCGTCTGTGGCACAAGACTAAGTCTCTCAAAGACTTCAATCAATACAAATCTGCCCTCCAAATATACTATTCTTTCCGCCACACTGCCAAGCAAATCTATTTTACAACTCTTATTAATACCTTCTCATCCAGTCCCCGTAAACTCTTCTCTACCTTCAACTCTCTACTTTGTCCTCCACTGCCTCCACCCACTGACTTACTCACTGCCCAGGAAATCGCTAATCACTTCAAAAACAAGATTGATACAATCCGTGATGAAATCTCCATTCTACAGGTATCTCCCCCAGCTAAGACCCCATGTCAACAGGTACAACTGAAACTCCCCCTATTCAAATCTGCTACTACAGATGAAGTTGCTAAACTCCTTTCTATCGCCCACCTAACCACCTGTCCCCTGGACCCTATTCCCTCTCATATGCTACGGTCACCCTCTGACCCCATCCTACACTCTCTAACCCACATCTTCAATCTCTCCCTCACCTCTGGCACCTTCCCCGAAGCTCTAAAACATGCACTGGTCACCCCCATACTTAAAAAGCCGTCTTTGGACCCTACCAATCTCAACAACCTACGCCCAATCTCCTTGCTCCCCTTTTCCTCTAAACTCCTTGAACGCCTGGTTTACAACCAACTGAGTGACCACCTCATTAAAAACAACCTTCTTGATCCCCTTCAATCTGGATTTTGCCCCCAACACTCCACAGAAACTGCTCTTTTAAAACTCACAAATGACCTACTAACTGCAAAAACCAACGGACACTATTCTGTACTCCTACTTCTGGACCTTTCAGCTGCCTTTGACATGGTTGACCACCCCCTCCTCCTCAAAAAACTTTACTCCTTTGGTCTCCGTGACTGTGCTCTTCAGTGGCTCTCATCCTACCTATCCCAACGCACCTTCAGTGTCACTTACAATTCTACTTCCTCCACTCCTCTTCCCTTCTCTGTCGGGGTCCCCCAAGGTTCTGTTCTTGGACCTCTTTTATTTTCAATCCACACCTCTTCCCTGGGTCAGCTGATAGCCTCTCACGGCTTTCAATATCATTTCTATGCTGATGACACACAAATCTATCTCTCCACCCCTCAACTCACTCCATCAGTCTTCTCACACATCACTAACTTACTAACCGACATATCTGTATGGAGGTCACACCACTTCCTCAAACTCAACTTGTCCAAAACTGAGCTTATAATATTTCCTCCCCCACGTGCCTCTTCCCCTGACTTCTGTGTGAAGAGCAACGGCACAACCATCCCCCCATCCCCCACATGTCTGGGTACTAAGTGTTATCCTGGATTCTAAACTCTCCTTTCATCCCCACATCCAATCACTTTCCAAAGCTCAACCTCCGCAACATCTCCAAACTACGTCCCTTTCTAACCAATGAAACCACAAAGCTCCTGATTCACTCCCTGGTTATCTCTCACCTCGACTACTGCAACTCACTCCTCATTGGCTTACCTTTAAATAGACTCCTCCCCCTTCAGTCCATCATGAATGCTGCTGCCAGACTCATCCACCTTACAAACCGCTCAGTGTCTGCTACCCCTCTCTGCCAATCCCTCCATTGGTCTCCATTCAGTGTCCTCCACCCCTCTCTGCCAATCCCTCCATTGGTCTCCATTCAGTGTCCTCCACCCCTCTCTGCCAATCCCTCCACTGTCCTCCATTCAGTGTCCTCCACCCCTCTCTACCAATCCCTCCATTGGTCTCCATTCAGTGTCCTCCACCCCTCTCTGCCAACCTCCATTGGTCTCTGCTATCCCTCTCTGCCAATCCCTCCACTGGTCTCCATTCAGTGTCCTCCACCCCTCTCTGCCAATCCCTCCACTGGTCTCCATTCAGTGTCCTCCACCCCCCTCTGCCAATCCCTCCATTGGTCTCCATTCAGTGTCCTCCACCTCTCTCTGCCAATCCCTCCATTGGTCTCCATTCAGTGTCCTCCACCCCTCTCTGCCAATTCCTCCATTGGCCTCCATTCAGTGTCTACTACCCCTCTCTGCCAATCCCTCCATTGGTCTCCATTCAGTGTCCTCCACCCCTCTCTGCCAACCCCTCCATTGGTCTCCATTCAGTGTCCTCCACCCCTCTCTGCCAATCCCTCCACTGTCCTCCATTCAGTGTCCTCCACCCCTCTCTACCAATCCCTCCATTGGTCTCCATTCAGTGTCCTCCACCCCTCTCTGCCAACCTCCATTGGTCTCTGCTATCCCTCTCTGCCAATCCCTCCATTGGTCTCCATTCAGTGTCCTCCACCCCTCTCTGCCAATCCCTCCATTGGTCTCCATTCAGTGTCCTCCACCCCTCTCTGCCAATCCCTCCATTGGTCTCCATTCAGTGTCCTCCACCCCTCTCTGCCAATCCCTCCACTGGTCTCCATTCAGTGTCCTCCACCCCTCTCTACCAATCCCTCCACTGGTCTCCATTCAGTGTCCTCCACCCCTCTCTGCCAATCCCTCCATTGGTCTCCATTCAGTGTCCTCCACCCCTCTCTGCCAATCCCTCCACTGGTCTCCATTCAGTGTCCTCCACCCCTCTCTGCCAATCCCTCCATTGGTCTCCATTCAGTGTCCTCCACCCCTCTCTGCCAATCCCTCCATTGGTCTCCATTCAGTGTCCTCCACCCCTCTCTGCCAATCCCTCCATTGGTCTCCATTCAGTGTCCTCCACCCCTCTCTGCCAATCCCTCCATTGGTCTCCATTCAGCGTCCTCCACCCCTCTCTGCCAATCTCTCCACTGACCTCCATTCAGTGTCCTCCACCCCTCTACCAATCCCTCCATTGGTCTCCATTCAGCGTCCTCCACCCCTCTCTGCCAATCTCTCCACTGGTCTCCATTCAGTGTTCTCCACCCCTCTCTACCAATCCCTCCACTGGTCTCCATTATGTGTCCTCCACCCCTCTCTACCAATCCCTCCATTGGTCTCCATTCAGTGTCTGCTACCCCTCTCTAACAATCCCTCCATTGGTCTCCATTCAGTGTCCTCCACCCCTCTCTGCCAATCCCTCCATTGGTCTCCATTCAGTGTCCTCCACCCCTCTCTGCCAATCCCTCCACTGGTCTCCATTCAGTGTCCTCCACCCCTCTCTGCCAATCCCTCCATTGGTCTCCATTCAGTGTCCTCCACCCCTCTCTGCCAATCCCTCCATTGGTCTCCATTCAGCGTCCTCCACCCCTCTCTGCCAATCTCTCCACTGACCTCCATTCAGTGTCCTCCACCCCTCTACCAATCCCTCCATTGGTCTCCATTCAGCGTCCTCCACCCCTCTCTGCCAATCTCTCCACTGACCTCCATTCAGTGTCCTCCACCCCTCTACCAATCCCTCCATTGGTCTCCATTCAGCGTCCTCCACCCCTCTCTGCCAATCCCTCCATTGGTCTCCATTCAGTGTCTGCTACCCCTCTCTGCCAATCCCTCCATTGGTCTCCATTCAGTGTCCTCCACCCCTCTCTGCCAATCCCTCCATTGGTCTCCATTCAGTGTCCTCCACCCCTCTCTACCAATCCCTCCATTGGTCTCCATTCAGTGTCTGCTACCCCTCTCTAACAATCCCTCCATTGGTCTCCATTCAGTGTCCTCCACCCCTCTCTGCCAATCTCTCCACTGGTCTCCATTCAGTGTCCTCCACCCCTCTCTGCCAATCCATTCACTGGTCTCCATTCAGTGTCCTCCACCCCTCTCTGCCAATCCCTCCACTGGTCTCCATTCAGTGTCCTCCAACCCTCTCTGCCAATCCCTCCACTGGTCTCCATTCAGTGTCCTCCACCCCTCTCTGCCAATCCCTCCACTGGTCTCCATTCAGTGTCCTCCATCCTTCTCTACCAATCCCTCCACTGGTCTCCATTCAGTGTCCTCCACCCCTCTCTGCCAATCCCTCCACTGGTCTCCATTCAGTGTCCTCCACCCCTCTCTACCAAGCCCTCCACTGGTCTCCATTCAGTGTCCTCCACCCCTCTCTGCCAATCCCTCCACTGGCCTCCATTCAGTGTCCTCCACTCCTCTCTACCAATCCCTCCACTGGTCTCCATTCAGTGTCCTCCACTCCTCTCTACCAATCCCTCCATTGGCTGCCACTCGCCCAATGAATTAAATTCAAAATACTAACAATAAGTTACAAAGCCATCCACAGCTCTGCCTCCAGCTACATCACTAACCTAGTCTCCAAATACCAACCTAATCACCATCTCTGCTCCTCCCAAGATCTTCTGCTCTCTAGCTCCCTCATCACCTCCTCCCATATACCCCTCCAGGACTTCTCCCGAGCCTCGCCCATCCTCTGGAACTCCCTACCCCAATCTGTCAGACTGTCTCCAAATGTATCCACTTTTAGGTGATCCCTGAAAACTTTCCTCTTCAATGAAGCCTATCCTGCCTCCATCTAACAACTGCATTATTTTCTCCATCAGCTCATCCCCCACAGCTATTACCCTTTGTATAACTTGACCCTCCCCCCTCCTAGATTGTAAGCTCTGAGGATCAGGGCTCTCTGATTCCTCCTGTATTGAATTGTATTGTAATTGTAATGTCTGCCGCACTGCGTTAACTGTCGGCGCCATATAAATCCTGTATAATATAATAATAATAATCTCCTGTATTATATCTGCAGTCTCTGATCATCTCTTGTACTATGTCTGCAGTCTCTGATCATCTCCTGTATTATGTCTGCAGTCTCTGATCATCTCCTGTACTATGTCTGCAGTCTCTGATCATCTCCTGTATTATGTCTGCAGTCTCTGATCATCTCCTGTATTATGTCTGCAGTCTCTGACCATCTCCTGTACTATGTCTGCAGTCTCTGATCATCTCCTGTATTATGTCTGCAGTCTCTGATCATCTCCTGTATTATGTCTGCAGTCTCTGATCATCTCCTGTACTATGTCTGCAGTCTCTGATCATCTCCTGTACTATGTCTGCAGTCTCTGATCATCTCATGTATTATGTCTGCAGTCTCTGATCATCTCCTGTACTATGTCTGCAGTCTCTGATCATCTCCTGTATTATGTCTGCAGTCTCTGATCATCTCCTGTACTATGTCTGCAGTCTCTGATCATCTCCTGTATTATGTCTGCAGTCTCTGATCATCTCCTGTACTATGTCTGCAGTCTCTGATCATCTCCTGTACTATGTCTGCAGTCTCTGATCATCTCCTGTACTATGTCTGCAGTCTCTGATCATCTCCTGTACCATGTCTGCAGTCTCTGATCATCTCCTGTACTATGTCTGCAGTCTCTGATCATCTCCTGTACTATGTCTGCAGTCTCTGACCATCTCCTGTATTATGTCTGCAGTCTCTGATCATCTCCTGTATTATGTCTGCAGTCTCTGATCATCTCCTGTATTATGTCTGCAGTCTCTGATCATCTCCTGTATCATGTCCGCAGTCTCTGATCATCTCCTGTACTATGTCTGCAGTCTCTGATCATCTCCTGTACTATGTCTGCAGTCTCTGATCATCTCCTGTACTATGTCTGCAGTCTCTGATCATCTCCTGTATTATGTCTGCAGTCTCTGATCATCTCCTGTACTATGTCTGCAGTCTCTGATCATCTCCTGTACTATGTCTGCAGTCTCTGATCATCTCCTGTACTATGTCTGCAGTCTCTGATCATCTCCTGTATTATGTCTGCAGTCTCTGATCATCCCCTGTATTATGTCTGCAGTCTCTGATCATCCCCTGTATTATGTCTGCAGTCTCTGATCATCTCCTGTATTATGTCTGCAGTCTCTGATCATCTCCTGTATTATGTCTGCAGTCTCTGATATTCTCCTGTATTATGTCTGCAGTCTCTGATCATCTCCTGTATTATGTCTGCAGTCTCTGATCATCCCCTGTATTATGTCTGCAGTCTCTGATCATCTCCTGTACTATGTCTGCAGTCTCTGATATTCTCCTGTATTATGTCTGCAGTCTCTGATCATCTCCTGTATTATGTCTGCAGTCTCTGATCATCTCCTGTATTATGTCTGCAGTCTCTGATCATCTCCTGTACTATGTCTGCAGTCTCTGATCATCTCCTGTATTATGTCTGCAGTCTCTGATCATCTCCTGTATTATGTCTGCAGTCTCTGATCATCTCCTGTATTATGTCTGCAGTCTCTGATCATCTCCTGTATGATGTCTGCAGTCTCTGATCATCTCCTGTATTATGTCTGCAGTCTCTGATCATCTCCTGTACTATGTCTGCAGTCTCTGATCATCTCCTGTACTATGTCTGCAGTCTCTGATTGTCTCCTGTACTATGTCTGCAGTCTCTGATCATCTCCTGTATTATGTCTGCAGTCTCTGATCATCTCCTGTATTATGTCTGCAGTCTCTGATCATCTCCTGTACTATGTCTGCAGTCTCTGATCATCTCCTGTATTATGTCTGCAGTCTCTGATCATCTCCTGTATTATGTCTGCAGTCTCTGATCATCTCCTGTATTATGTCTGCAGTCTCTGATCATCTCCTGTATTATGTCTGCAGTCTCTGATCATCTCCTGTACTATGTCTGCAGTCTCTGATCATCTCCTGTACTATGTCTGCAGTCTCTGATCATCTCCTGTACTATGTCTGCAGTCTCTGATCATCTCCTGTACTATGTCTGCAGTCTCTGACCATCTCCTGTACTATGTCTGCAGTCTCTGATCATCTCCTGTACTATGTCTGCAGTCTCTGATCATCTCCTGTACTATGTCTGCAGTCTCTGATCATCTCCTGTACCATGTCTGCAGTCTCTGATCATCTCCTGTATTATGTCTGCAGTCTCTGATCATCTCCTGTACTATGTCTGCAGTCTCTGATCATCTCCTGTATTATGTCTGCAGTCTCTGATCATCTCCTGTACTATGTCTGCAGTCTCTGATCATCTCCTGTACTATGTCTGCAGTCTCTGATCATCTCCTGTATTATGTCTGCAGTCTCTGATCATCTCCTGTATTATGTCTGCAGTCTCTGATCATCTCCTGTATTATGTCTGCAGTCTCTGATCATCTCCTGTATTATGTCTGCAGTCTCTGATCATCTCCTGTATTATGTCTGCAGTCTCTGATCATCTCCTGTACTATGTCTGCAGTCTCTGATCATCTCCTGTATTATGTCTGCAGTCTCTGATCATCTCCTGTACTATGTCTGCAGTCTCTGATCATCTCCTGTATTATGTCTGCAGTCTCTGATCATCTCCTGTACTATGTCTGCAGTCTCTGATCATCTCCTGTATTATGTCTGCAGTCTCTGATCATCTCCTGTACTATGTCTGCAGTCTCTGATCATCTCCTGTATTATGTCTGCAGTCTCTGATCATCTCCTGTACTATGTCTGCAGTCTCTGATCATCTCCTGTATTATGTCTGCAGTCTCTGATCATCTCCTGTATTATGTCTGCAGTCTCTGATCATCTCCTGTACTATGTCTGCAGTCTCTGATCATCTCCTGTATTATGTCTGCAGTCTCTGATCATCTCCTGTACTATGTCTGCAGTCTCTGATCATCTCCTGTATTATGTCTGCAGTCTCTGATCATCTCCTGTATTATGTCTGCAGTCTCTGATCATCTCCTGTACTATGTCTGCAGTCTCTGATCATCTCCTGTATTATGTCTGCAGTCTCTGATCATCTCCTGTATTATGTCTGCAGTCTCTGATCATCTCCTGTATTATGTCTGCAGTCTCTGATCATCTCCTGTATTATGTCTGCAGTCTCTGATCATCTCCTGTATTATGTCTGCAGTCTCTGATCATCTCCTGTACTATGTCTGCAGTCTCTGATCATCTCCTGTATTATGTCTGCAGTCTCTGATCATCTCCTGTACTATGTCTGCAGTCTCTGATCATCTCCTGTATTATGTCTGCAGTCTCTGATCATCTCCTGTACTATGTCTGCAGTCTCTGATCATCTCCTGTATTATGTCTGCAGTCTCTGATCATCTCCTGTACTATGTCTGCAGTCTCTGATCATCTCCTGTATTATGTCTGCAGTCTCTGATCATCTCCTGTATGATGTCTGCAGTCTCTGATCATCTCCTGTATTATGTCTGCAGTCTGTGATCATCTCCTGTATTATGTCTGCAGTCTCTGATCATCTCCTGTACTATGTCTGCAGTCTCTGATCATCTCCTGTATTATGTCTGCAGTCTCTGATCATCTCCTGTACTATGTCTGCAGTCTCTGATCATCTCCTGTATTATGTCTGCAGTCTCTGATCATCTCCTGTACTATGTCTGCAGTCTCTGATCATCTCCTGTATTATGTCTGCAGTCTCTGATCATCTCCTGTATTATGTCTGCAGTCTCTGAATATCTTCGGATATTCCAACAATCCTTCTCTGTGATTTCAACATCCCCGCTAATACAAACACTCCTGCTACTTCTAAACTTCTTAGTCTAACCTCTTCATTTGACCTGAAGCAATGGGTACAGGCTTCTACTCACTCTGATGGCAACACCCTTGACCTTGTATTCTCCTACCTATGCACTCCATGCAACTTCTCAAACAATCCTTTTCCTCTCTCGGACCACCACCTTATTAGTTTCTCTCTCCCCCTGTCTTCCACCACCTTTCCCTCCAATCGCCTAACCATCACCCATAGAAACTTTCACACCTTCAACTCCTCTCTCCTCTATTCTGCTACTGACCACCTCTATGACAAAATCTCTCCCCTGTCCTGCCCCAACCAAGCCATGTCCATCTACAATAAATCTCTGTCCTCCACCCTGGACAAGCTCGCTCCCCTCACTACACGCAGAATCAGGCCTTGACCCCTACAACCCTGGCAAACAGATGACACTAAAATTCTCAAAAAACGTAGTCGTGCTCTTGAGCGTCTGTGGCACAAGACTAAGTCTCTCAAAGACTTCAATCAATACAAATCTGCCCTCCAAATATACTATTCTTTCCGCCACACTGCCAAGCAAATCTATTTTACAACTCTTATTAATACCTTCTCATCCAGTCCCCGTAAACTCTTCTCTACCTTCAACTCTCTACTTTGTCCTCCACTGCCTCCACCCACTGACTTACTCACTGCCCAGGAAATCGCTAATCACTTCAAAAACAAGATTGATACAATCCGTGATGAAATCTCCACTCTACAGGTATCTCCCCCAGCTAAGACCCCATGTCAACAGGTACAACTGAAACTCCCCCTATTCAAATCTGCTACTACAGATGAAGTTGCTAAACTCCTTTCTATCGCCCACCTAACCACCTGTCCCCTGGACCCTATTCCCTCTCAAATGCTACGGTCACCCTCTGACCCCATCCTACACTCTCTAACCCACATCTTCAATCTCTCCCTCACCTCTGGCACCTTCCCCGAAGCTCTAAAACATGCACTGGTCACCCCCATACTTAAAAAGCCGTCTTTGGACCCTACCAATCTCAACAACCTACGCCCAATCTCCTTGCTCCCCTTTTCCTCTAAACTCCTTGAACGCCTGGTTTACAACCAACTGAGTGACCACCTCATTAAAAACAACCTTCTTGATCCCCTTCAATCTGGATTTTGCCCCCAACACTCCACAGAAACTGCTCTTTTAAAAC
Source organism: Aquarana catesbeiana (assembly GCF_042186555.1). Classification (NCBI taxonomy): domain Eukaryota; kingdom Metazoa; phylum Chordata; class Amphibia; order Anura; family Ranidae; genus Aquarana; species Aquarana catesbeiana. The sequence continues at coordinate 991,327,452 of NC_133324.1, read as the reverse complement.
TCACAAATGACCTACTAACTGCAAAAACCAACGGACACTATTCTGTACTCCTACTTCTGGACCTTTCAGCTGCCTTTGACACGGTTGACCACCCCCTCCTCCTCAAAAACCTTTACTCCTTTGGTCTCCGTGACTGTGCTCTTCAGTGGCTCTCATCCTACCTATCCCAACGCACCTTCAGTGTCACTTACAATTCTACTTCCTCCACTCCTCTTCCCTTCTCTGTCGGGGTCCCCCAAGGTTCTGTTCTTGGACCTCTTTTATTTTCAATCCACACCTCTTCCCTGGGTCAGCTGATAGCCTCTCATGGCTTTCAATATCATTTCTATGCTGATGACACACAAATCTATCTCTCCACCCCTCAACTCACTCCATCAGTCTTCTCACACATCACTAACTTACTAACCGACATATCTGTATGGATGTCACACCACTTCCTCAAACTCAACTTGTCCAAAACTGAGCTTATAATATTTCCTCCCTCACGTGCCTCTTCCCCTGACTTCTGTGTGAAGAGCAATGGCACAACCATCCCCCCATCCCCCACATGTCAGGGTACTAAGTGTTATCCTGGATTCTGAACTCTCCTTTCATCCCCACATCCAATCACTTTCCAAAGCTCAACCTCCGCAACATCTCCAAACTACGTCCCTTTCTAACCAATGAAACCACAAAGCTCCTGATTCACTCCCTGGTTATCTCTCACCTCGACTACTGCAACTCACTCCTCATTGGCTTACCTTTAAATAGACTCCTCCCCCTTCAGTCCATCATGAATGCTGCTGCCAGACTCATCCACCTTACAAACCGCTCAGTGTCTGCTACCCCTCTCTGCCAATCCCTCCATTGGTCTCCATTCAGTGTCCTCCACCCCTCTCTGCCAATCCCTCCATTGGTCTCCATTCAGTGTCCTCCACCCCTCTCTGCCAATCCCTCCATTGGTCTCCATTCAGTGTCCTCCACCCCTCTCTGCCAATCCCTCCACTGTCCTCCATTCAGTGTCCTCCACCCCTCTCTACCAATCCCTCCATTGGTCTCCATTCAGTGTCCTCCACCCCTCTCTGCCAACCTCCATTGGTCTCTGCTATCCCTCTCTGCCAATCCCTCCACTGGTCTCCATTCAGTGTCCTCCACCCCTCTCTGCCAATCCCTCCACTGGTCTCCATTCAGTGTCCTCCACCCCCCTCTGCCAATCCCTCCATTGGTCTCCATTCAGTGTCCTCCACCTCTCTCTGCCAATCCCTCCATTGGTCTCCATTCAGTGTCCTCCACCCCTCTCTGCCAATTCCTCCATTGGCCTCCATTCAGTGTCTACTACCCCTCTCTGCCAATCCCTCCATTGGTCTCCATTCAGTGTCCTCCACCCCTCTCTGCCAACCCCTCCATTGGTCTCCATTCAGTGTCCTCCACCCCTCTCTGCCAATCCCTCCACTGTCCTCCATTCAGTGTCCTCCACCCCTCTCTACCAATCCCTCCATTGGTCTCCATTCAGTGTCCTCCACCCCTCTCTGCCAACCTCCATTGGTCTCTGCTATCCCTCTCTGCCAATCCCTCCATTGGTCTCCATTCAGTGTCCTCCACCCCTCTCTGCCAATCCCTCCATTGGTCTCCATTCAGTGTCCTCCACCCCTCTCTGCCAATCCCTCCATTGGTCTCCATTCAGTGTCCTCCACCCCTCTCTGCCAATCCCTCCACTGGTCTCCATTCAGTGTCCTCCACCCCTCTCTACCAATCCCTCCACTGGTCTCCATTCAGTGTCCTCCACCCCTCTCTGCCAATCCCTCCATTGGTCTCCATTCAGTGTCCTCCACCCCTCTCTGCCAATCCCTCCACTGGTCTCCATTCAGTGTCCTCCACCCCTCTCTGCCAATCCCTCCATTGGTCTCCATTCAGTGTCCTCCACCCCTCTCTGCCAATCCCTCCATTGGTCTCCATTCAGTGTCCTCCACCCCTCTCTGCCAATCCCTCCATTGGTCTCCATTCAGTGTCCTCCACCCCTCTCTGCCAATCCCTCCATTGGTCTCCATTCAGCGTCCTCCACCCCTCTCTGCCAATCTCTCCACTGACCTCCATTCAGTGTCCTCCACCCCTCTACCAATCCCTCCATTGGTCTCCATTCAGCGTCCTCCACCCCTCTCTGCCAATCTCTCCACTGGTCTCCATTCAGTGTTCTCCACCCCTCTCTACCAATCCCTCCACTGGTCTCCATTATGTGTCCTCCACCCCTCTCTACCAATCCCTCCATTGGTCTCCATTCAGTGTCTGCTACCCCTCTCTAACAATCCCTCCATTGGTCTCCATTCAGTGTCCTCCACCCCTCTCTGCCAATCCCTCCATTGGTCTCCATTCAGTGTCCTCCACCCCTCTCTGCCAATCCCTCCACTGGTCTCCATTCAGTGTCCTCCACCCCTCTCTGCCAATCCCTCCATTGGTCTCCATTCAGTGTCCTCCACCCCTCTCTGCCAATCCCTCCATTGGTCTCCATTCAGCGTCCTCCACCCCTCTCTGCCAATCTCTCCACTGACCTCCATTCAGTGTCCTCCACCCCTCTACCAATCCCTCCATTGGTCTCCATTCAGCGTCCTCCACCCCTCTCTGCCAATCTCTCCACTGACCTCCATTCAGTGTCCTCCACCCCTCTACCAATCCCTCCATTGGTCTCCATTCAGCGTCCTCCACCCCTCTCTGCCAATCCCTCCATTGGTCTCCATTCAGTGTCTGCTACCCCTCTCTGCCAATCCCTCCATTGGTCTCCATTCAGTGTCCTCCACCCCTCTCTGCCAATCCCTCCATTGGTCTCCATTCAGTGTCCTCCACCCCTCTCTACCAATCCCTCCATTGGTCTCCATTCAGTGTCTGCTACCCCTCTCTAACAATCCCTCCATTGGTCTCCATTCAGTGTCCTCCACCCCTCTCTGCCAATCTCTCCACTGGTCTCCATTCAGTGTCCTCCACCCCTCTCTGCCAATCCATTCACTGGTCTCCATTCAGTGTCCTCCACCCCTCTCTGCCAATCCCTCCACTGGTCTCCATTCAGTGTCCTCCAACCCTCTCTGCCAATCCCTCCACTGGTCTCCATTCAGTGTCCTCCACCCCTCTCTGCCAATCCCTCCACTGGTCTCCATTCAGTGTCCTCCATCCTTCTCTACCAATCCCTCCACTGGTCTCCATTCAGTGTCCTCCACCCCTCTCTGCCAATCCCTCCACTGGTCTCCATTCAGTGTCCTCCACCCCTCTCTACCAATCCCTCCACTGGTCTCCATTCAGTGTCCTCCACCCCTCTCTACCAAGCCCTCCACTGGTCTCCATTCAGTGTCCTCCACCCCTCTCTGCCAATCCCTCCACTGGCCTCCATTCAGTGTCCTCCACCCCTCTCTACCAATCCCTCCACTCCTCTCTACCAATCCCTCCACTGGTCTCCATTCAGTGTCCTCCACTCCTCTCTACCAATCCCTCCATTGGCTGCCACTCGCCCAATGAATTAAATTCAAAATACTAACAATAAGTTACAAAGCCATCCACAGCTCTGCCTCCAGCTACATCACTAACCTAGTCTCCAAATACCAACCTAATCACCCTCTCTGCTCCTCCCAAGATCTTCTGCTCTCTAGCTCCCTCATCACCTCCTCCCATATCCCCCTCCAGGACTTCTCCCGAGCCTCGCCCATCCTCTGGAACTCCCTACCCCAATCTGTCAGACTGTCTCCAAATGTATCCACTTTTAGGTGATCCCTGAAAACTTTCCTCTTCAATGAAGCCTATCCTGCCTCCATCTAACAACTGCATTATTTTCTCCATCAGCTCATCCCCCACAGCTATTACCCTTTGTATAACTTGACCCTCCCCCCTCCTAGATTGTAAGCTCTGAGGATCAGGGCTCTCTGATTCCTCCTGTATTGAATTGTATTGTAATTGTAATGTCTGCCGCACTGCGTTAACTGTCGGCGCCATATAAATCCTGTATAATATAATAATAATAATCTCCTGTATTATATCTGCAGTCTCTGATCATCTCTTGTACTATGTCTGCAGTCTCTGATCATCTCCTGTATTATGTCTGCAGTCTCTGATCATCTCCTGTATTATGTCTGCAGTCTCTGATCATCTCCTGTACTATGTCTGCAGTCTCTGATCATCTCCTGTACTATGTCTGCAGTCTCTGATCATCTCCTGTATTATGTCTGCAGTCTCTGATCATCTCCTGTATTATGTCTGCAGTCTCTGACCATCTCCTGTACTATGTCTGCAGTCTCTGATCATCTCCTGTATTATGTCTGCAGTCTCTGATCATCTCCTGTATTATGTCTGCAGTCTCTGATCATCTCCTGTATTATGTCTGCAGTCTCTGATCATCTCCTGTACTATGTCTGCAGTCTCTGATCATCTCCTGTACTATGTCTGCAGTCTCTGATCATCTCCTGTACTATGTCTGCAGTCTCTGATCATCTCCTGTATTATGTCTGCAGTCTCTGATCATCTCCTGTACTATGTCTGCAGTCTCTGATCATCTCCTGTATTATGTCTGCAGTCTCTGATCATCTCCTGTATTATGTCTGCAGTCTCTGATCATCTCCTGTACTATGTCTGCAGTCTCTGATCATCTCCTGTACTATGTCTGCAGTCTCTGATCATCTCCTGTATTATGTCTGCAGTCTCTGATCATCTCCTGTATTATGTCTGCAGTCTCTGATCATCTCCTGTATTATGTCTGCAGTCTCTGATCATCTCCTGTATTATGTCTGCAGTCTCTGATCATCTCCTGTACTATGTCTGCAGTCTCTGATCATCTCCTGTACTATGTCTGCAGTCTCTGATCATCTCCTGTACTATGTCTGCAGTCTCTGATCATCTCCTGTACTATGTCTGCAGTCTCTGATCATCTCCTGTATTATGTCTGCAGTCTCTGATCATCCCCTGTATTATGTCTGCAGTCTCTGATCATCCCCTGTATTATGTCTGCAGTCTCTGATCATCTCCTGTATTATGTCTGCAGTCTCTGATCATCTCCTGTATTATGTCTGCAGTCTCTGATATTCTCCTGTATTATGTCTGCAGTCTCTGATCATCTCCTGTATTATGTCTGCAGTCTCTGATCATCCCCTGTATTATGTCTGCAGTCTCTGATCATCTCCTGTATTATGTCTGCAGTCTCTGATCATCTCCTGTACTATGTCTGCAGTCTCTGATCATCTCCTGTATTATGTCTGCAGTCTCTGATCATCTCCTGTATTATGTCTGCAGTCTCTGATCATCTCCTGTATTATGTCTGCAGTCTCTGATCATCTCCTGTATGATGTCTGCAGTCTCTGATCATCTCCTGTATTATGTCTGCAGTCTCTGATCATCTCCTGTATTATGTCTGCAGTCTCTGATCATCTCCTGTACTATGTCTGCAGTCTCTGATCATCTCCTGTATTATGTCTGCAGTCTCTGATCATCTCCTGTATTATGTCTGCAGTCTCTGATCATCTCCTGTACTATGTCTGCAGTCTCTGATCATCTCCTGTACTATGTCTGCAGTCTCTGATCATCTCCTGTACTATGTCTGCAGTCTCTGACCATCTCCTGTACTATGTCTGCAGTCTCTGATCATCTCCTGTACTATGTCTGCAGTCTCTGATCATCTCCTGTACTATGTCTGCAGTCTCTGATCATCTCCTGTACCATGTCTGCAGTCTCTGATCATCTCCTGTATTATGTCTGCAGTCTCTGATCATCTCCTGTACTATGTCTGCAGTCTCTGATCATCTCCTGTATTATGTCTGCAGTCTCTGATCATCTCCTGTACTATGTCTGCAGTCTCTGATCATCTCCTGTACTATGTCTGCAGTCTCTGATCATCTCCTGTATTATGTCTGCAGTCTCTGATCATCTCCTGTATTATGTCTGCAGTCTCTGATCATCTCCTGTATTATGTCTGCAGTCTCTGATCATCTCCTGTATTATGTCTGCAGTCTCTGATCATCTCCTGTATTATGTCTGCAGTCTCTGATCGTCTCCTGTATTATGTCTGCAGTCTCTGATCGTCTCCTGTACTATGTCTGCAGTCTCTGATCATCTCCTGTATTATGTCTGCAGTCTCTGATCATCTCCTGTATTATGTCTGCAGTCTCTGATCATCTCCTGTATTATGTCTGCAGTCTCTGATCATCTCCTGTATTATGTCTGCAGTCTCTGATCATCTCCTGTATTATGTCTGCAGTCTCTGATCGTCTCCTGTACTATGTCTGCAGTCTCTGATCATCTCCTGTATTATGTCTGCAGTCTCTGATCATCTCCTGTATTATGTCTGCAGTCTCTGATCATCTCCTGTACTATGTCTGCAGTCTCTGATCATCTCCTGTATTATGTCTGCAGTCTTTGATCATCTCCTGTACTATGTCTGCAGTCTTTGATCATCTCCTGTACTATGTCTGCAGTCTCTGATCATCTCCTGTATTATGTCTGCAGTCTCTGATCATCTCCTGTATTATGTCTGCAGTCTCTGATCATCTCCTGTACTATGTCTGCAGTCTCTGATCATCTCCTGTACTATGTCTGCAGTCTCTGATCATCTCCTGTACTATGTCTGCAGTCTCTGATCATCTCCTGTACTATGTCTGCAGTCTCTGATCATCTCTTGTCATGTTTGGGGGATCAGAAGATTTGGACGATGTGAAGGAATTTCTTCGGAGTGGATGAGGAGAAATTTACATTTATATAGAGCATCCAATCACATAAACGGAAAAGTTGTAGTGATTCCTCATCAAAGACTACAGAACATTCCCCCTTATTACCCCCGGTGGGGGAGGGGGGGGGCACACGGGGGATTGGGGTGACTCTTTGTATTGGGGGGGAGATGTCAGCAGACAATGAATGTAGTAACCCCCCCCTCCTCTATATCGGGGGAGGGGTGGATGTCATCAGGCGCGGCCTGGTGGAGGATGTTGTGCGGTCAGATTCTCGGTTTGCTGTCAGGAAGCCGTTGTTGACTTCGGGGATTAGTGGGGTTTATGAAGAACGATGTCTTCATGGTGGAGGAATCAGGCCAGGAGGGGCGATCAGAGGAGCAAATATCGGAGGATCTCAGTCACTGATGATAAATATTTGGATTGTCATTAGTGGGGATGAGGATTGTGGGATGAGGACGGCGGAGATGTTTGGACACTCCTATCTGAGGGTTTATCTCTGTTATTATTTGCTAACTTGCCATCTGGAAAGACAATACCAGACCAGGTCTCTGTGATCCCAGGTCTCTGGGCCGAGGCCCCGCAGTCATAGATGACCTCAGAGTGACAGGTGACCTCAGAATCATAGATGACCTCAGAGAAATGGGTGACTTTAGAGAAATGGGTGACCTCAGAGTGACAGCTGACCTCAGAATCATAGATTACCTCAGAGAAATGGATGACTTTAGGGAAATGGGTGACCTCAGAATCATAGGTGACCTCAGAGTGATGGGTGACCTCAAAATCATAGATGACCTCAGAATCATAGGTGACCTTAAAGTGAGGGGTGACCTCAGAATCATAGGTGACCTTAGAGTGAGGGGTGACCTCAGAGAAATGGGTGACTTTAGAGAAATGGGTGACCCAGAATCATAGGTTACCTCAGAGTAATGGGTGACCTCAAAATCATAGATGACCTCAGAATCATAGGTGACCTTAGAGTGAGGGGTGACCTCAGAATCATAGGTGACCTCAGAATCATAGGTGACCTTAGAATGAGGTGTGACCTCAGACTCATATATGACCTCAGAGAAATGGGTGACCTCAGAGTGACAGGTGACCTCAGAATCATAGATGACCTCAGAGAAATGGGTGACTTTAGAGAAATGGGTGACCTCAGAATCAAAGGTGACCTCAGAGTGATGGGTGACCTCAAAATCATAGATGACCTCAGAATCATAGGTGACCTTAGAGTGAGGGGTGACCTCAGAATCATAGGTGACCTCAGAGTGACAGGTGACCTCAGAATCATAGATGACCTCAGAGAAATGGGTGACTTTAGAGAAATGGGTGACCTCAGAGTGACAGCTGAACTCAGAATCATAGATTACCTCAGAGAAATGGGTGACTTTAGAGAAATGGGTGACCTTAGAATCATAGGTGACCTCAGAGTGAGGGGTGACCACAAAATCATAGATGACCTCAGAATCATAGGTGATCTCGGAGTGATGGGTGACCTCAATATCATAGATGACCTCAGAATCATAGATGACCTCAGAATCATAGGTGACCTTAAAGTGAGGGGTGACCTCAGAATCATAGGTGACCTTAGAGTGAGGGGTGACCTCAGAGAAATGGGTGACTTTAGAGAAATGGGTGACCCAGAATCATAGGTTACCTCAGAGTAATGGGTGACCTCAAAATCATAGATGACCTCAGAATCATAGGTGACCTTAGAGTGAGGGGTGACCTCAGAATCATAGGTGACCTCAGAATCATAGGTGACCTTAGAATGAGGTGTGACCTCAGACTCATATATGACCTCAGAGAAATGGGTGACCTCAGAGTGACAGGTGACCTCAGAATCATAGATGACCTCAGAGAAATGGGTGACTTTAGAGAAATGGGTGACCTCAGAATCAAAGGTGACCTCAGAGTGATGGGTGACCTCAAAATCATAGATGACCTCAGAATCATAGGTGACCTTAGAGTGAGGGGTGACCTCAGAATCATAGGTGACCTCAGAGTGACAGGTGACCTCAGAATCATAGATGACCTCAGAGAAATGGGTGACTTTAGAGAAATGGGTGACCTCAGAGTGACAGCTGACCTCAGAATCATAGATGACCTCAGAGAAATGGGTGACTTTAGAGAAATGGGTGACCTTAGAATCATAGGTGACCTCAGAGTGAGGGGTGACCACAAAATCATAGATGACCTCAGAATCATAGGTGATCTCGGAGTGATGGGTGACCTCAAAATCATAGATGACCTCAGAATCATAGGTGACCTCAGAATCATAGGTGACCTTAGAGTGAGGGGTGACCTCAGAATCATAGGTGACCTTAGAGTGAGGGGTGACCTCAGAATCATATATGACCTCAGAGAAATGGGTGACTTTAGAGAAATGGGTGACCTCAGAGTGACAGCTGACCTCAGAATCATAGATGACCTCAGAGAAATGGGTGACCTTACAATCATAGGTGACCTCAGAGTGATGGGTGACCTCAAAATCATAGATGACCTCAGAATCATAGGTGACCTCAGAATCATAGGTGATCTTAGAGTGAGGGGTGACCTCAGAATCATAGGTGACCTTAGAATCATAGGTGAACTCAAAATGCTGTTTAAACACAGTCATAGGTGACCTCAAGGTGATGGATGACCTCATAGTCATGGGTGACCTTAGAGAGATGGGTGACCTCAGAGTAACAAGTGATTTCATAGTGCTGGGTGACCTCGTTAATGGGATACCTCATAGTCATAGGTTACCTCTTCATGGTGGGTGAGCACAGTCATAGGTGAGTGCAGTCATAGGTGACCTCAGGGTGCTGGGTGACCTCAGAGTCATAGGTGACCTCAGACTCAGAGTCATAGGTGACCTAAGAGAGATGGGTAACCTCAGAGTGACAGGTGACCTCAAAGTCATAGGTGACCTAAGAGTGAAGGGTGACCTCAGAGCCATTGATGACCTCATAGTGATGGGTGACCTCATACTGATAGGTGATGACCTCAGAGACAGGTGACCTCATAGTAATGGGTGACCTCATACTCATAGGTGACCTCATAGTGTTAGGTGACCTCTGAGACATTGATGACCTCAGAGAGATGGGTGACCTCATAGTCATAGGGGACCTCAGTGTCATTAATGACCTCAGAGAGATGTGTCAGTGCAGTAATAGGTGACCTCCGAGTCATAGGTGACCTCAGTGACAGGTGACCCCAGAGTCATTGACGACCTCATTGTGGAGGGTGAGCGCAGTCATAAGTGACCTTGTGGTGGGAGAGCACAATCATAGGTGACCTCAAGGTGCTGGGTGCCTTCATCATGCTGGGTGAGCACAGTCATAGGTGACCTCAGTGTGACAGGTGACCTCAAAGTCATAAGTCACCTCATCATACTGGGCTAACTCCGTCATAGGTGACCTCATTGTGCTGGGTGAGCACAATCATAGGTGACCTCATTGTGCTGGGGGTGACCTCAATGTGGTGGGTGACCTCAGAGTCATAGGTGACCTCAATAACAAACATATGGCCCCTGCCTCCACCTATAACTGGTCTTCACAGCAAGGAGCACATGGAAGGGCAACGCATACAAAACAAAACCAGAGAAAATTCCCAGCTCACCAACCAGTCTGCTTACCAACCAAATTCTCCTGTCTAATAGTATTCGTTAAAAACGGGGGTTTAGTTAGCACACATTTGCCAATACAGGCGTAAGATGCAGAGCTGCTCCAAGGCACCCCGATATTTCTGCAGTCCTAACTCTTTTTTGAGGGTCTCCATAGTGGAAGCCACATGCATTGTAATGGATAGATAGAGGACAGGGTCGAGGTAGCCCACCCCTCCTTAAAGACACTGAGGTACATTGGACACCCAGAACATAGCATAATGGCACCAAAGGTGTCCAGTGGGTCCTCTAACCAGAATTACATCAGCAACAAATGCCCACTGTCCCCACCAATAACTGGCCTTCACAATAGAATGCATGTGCTTCCACTGTGGAGACTCTCATAAATTTACAAGAGTTAGGAGTGCAGAAATATTGGGGTGCCCTGGAGAGGATCTGCAGCTTTCGTATGTGTTTCCAAATGTGTGATAACTAAACCCCCGTTTTTAACGCAAACTGTTAGAGAGCAGAATTCGGTTAGTAGCAGATTGGTTGGTGAGTGGAGCTGGGAATCTTCTCTGGTTTTGTTTCATAGATGACCTCATAGTGCTGGGTGAGCAGAGTCATAGGTGACCTCATTGTGTTGGGGGGGGACCTTATCGTGCTGGGGCTGACCTCATCGTGCTGGGGCTGACCTCATCGTGCTGGGGCTGACCTCATCATGCTGGGGTGACCTCGATGTGACCCCCCCGGCCTCTCACATTCGATGTGACCCCCCCCGGCCTCTCACACTCCATGTGACCCCCCCGGCCTCTCACACTCCATGTGACCCCCCCGACCTCTCACACTCCATGTGACTCCCCCGGGCCTCTCACACTCCATGTGACTCCCCCGGGCCTCTCACACTCCATGTGACTCCCCCGGGCCTCTCACACTCCATGTGACCCCCCCGGCCTCTCACACTCCATGTGACTCCCCCGGCCTCTCACACTCCATGTGACCCCCCCGGCCTCTCACACTCCATGTGACCCCCCGGCCTCTCACACTCCATGTGACTCCCCTGGGCCTCTCACACTCCATGTGACTCCCCTGGGCCTCTCACACTCCATGTGACTCCCCTGGGCCTCTCACACTCCATGTGACTCCCCTGGGCCTCTCACACTCCATGTGACTCCCCCGGGCCTCTCACACTCCATGTGACTCCCCCGGGCCTCTCACACTCCATGTGACCCCCCCGGGCCTCTCACACTCCATGTGACCCCCCCCGGCCTCTCACACTCCATGTGACCCCCCCGGCCTCTCACACATCCTCCGCCGCACCTTTTAGAAATTCTCTGCTCAGATGGCAACTTAGAAATTGGTGCAGAGGTCATACTACCTACCTGGCAGACAGTCTGCGCCCCTCCCCCCTACCGGAAATCGCTGGATGGACACTGTCAGCCTCCCATTGTATTGAATATGGTTTCCCACTCAGAGCCAATCACAGGGAACCCTGCTGCGTCTTCCATTGCCCATCACAAATGTCTCCATTCACCATTCACTGCTCTATTCACATGTCTGACCTAAAGTTTTCCATATCCCAGATGAAGGAATGAGGGCTAGAATATGACAGGCACCAGAATCCATATCCCAGATCAGTGGTCTCCAAATTGCATCACAGGGGCCAAATGTGGCCCTTTGTTTACCTATTTCTAACCCTGATACCAATGATGGGACACTATTCCTCCCACTGACACCAATGATGGGACACTATTCCTCCCACTGATACCAATGATGGGACACTATTCCTCCCACTGACACCAATGATGGGGCACTATTCCTCCCACTGATACCAATGATGGGGCACTATTCCTCCCACTGACACCAATGATGGGGCACTATTCCTCCCACTGATACCAATGATGGGGCACTATTCCTCCCACTGATACCAATGATGGGGCACTATTCCTCCCACTGACACCAATGATGGGGCACTATTCCTCCCACTGACACCAATGATGGGGCACTATTCCTCCCACTGACACCAATGATGGGACACTATTCCTCCCACTGATACCAATGATGGGACACTATTCCTCCCACTGATACCAATGATGGGGCACTATTCCTCCCACTGACACCAATGATGGGGCACTATTCCTCCCACTGACACCAATGACGGGGCACTATTGATCTTTTATTAAAAAGAATCAAGCAACCAATTTTATACAAAAGTAAAAAACAAAACCATAGTACAAAACTTCAACAGAAATCCAAGGAATACACATCCATGTTCAGAATATATACAATATATACATAATCCACTACCAAAATTATTTACATAAAGCAGCAGAGAGGGCCTAAGAGGCACAACCCATCACCTATGTACGCAGCCATTTATCAAAAATTAATCCAAAAAATAATAATCTAGGGTGATAAGAGACAGACAGCCACACCCGGGAAAGAGAATCCTGGCAGTCAGGGAGGCCTGAAACCCCTCCACGCCTTCAACCAAGCCCCCTGACTCCGCTTGTCTCTCTCAAGCACCCGAATCTTCTCCACCTCATGCAGAATGTCATACACCACCACCTGAACAGGAAGGATTTTATGCCGAATGCTGACCTGACACCGTGCGTTCCAAGTGAAATAACGGACTACTAGGCTAACTAGAAAAAGTGTATCTAAACAAAAACCACCACCAGTATTGAATGCTCCGTACACCCACTCAGCATAACCCAGCCTGGAGAGGAAAGGGACACCGAGGGCCCGCCCCACCTGTTTGTACACCTCTATGTTAAAAGGGCAATGAAGCAGAAAATGGTCCATAGTCTCCTCCTCACCTGCACACTCCTCCCGAGGAAAGCTACGATCCACCCCACTGCGGAATTTCAAATTGCCCCTAACATAGAGTCTCCCATGGAAGCACAACCAGGCCAGATCCCTGAATTTAGGGGGTACTCTGTCCAAATTAATAAGTCTTAACCCTGCCCTCAAAACTGGGCCTGGGCAATCCCTTAAGGCCAGTGGATCATGAAAGACTTCGCTCAAGACTCGACCCATAAGGACTTTCCTCGGAACCGATCTGAGATCTTCAGCCGACAATCGCCACTGCCGTAGTAACTTCAGGCACGGAGCGACATAGGCTGGTAGCTGACCACGATGACCCCTGAGATTCTTCACTTGGCCACCTTCTTCCCAAAGTCGTAGAAAAGGCCTAAACCAAGATCTAAATATGCCTGCCCATCCAGGAGGTTCCACTGCAAGCATATTACCAATATTAAACTTGAGAAAAAGCAGTGAAAAGAAAAGAACTGGGTTGACCATACCTAAGCCACCCTCCCTCCTGGATAGATAGGTGACATTCCTCTTGATGGGGTTCAGTCTGTTCCCCCACAACATCTGGAAGAACACACTACTGACCCTAGCATAGAGAGACACTGGCAAGATGCAGACAAAGCTGACATACAAGAAGATCGGAATCAGGTAAGTCTTAATCAGATCAACCCTTTCCCTCATAGATAACTTCCATCTCTTCCAGCTGACCACCTTAGTATTGGCAATTTCCAGTCTGCCTTCCCAGTTTTTGAGGCCATAATCGCCGGGTCCAAATTCAATGCCTAAAATCTTAATTCTTTCCTGGGGCACTGGAAAGGTGTCCGGGAGATCAAACCCCTCACCTTCCTTTCCCATCCAGAAAACTTCAGTCTTTTCCTGATTGATCTTGGAGCCTGATGCTTCAGAATACCGTGATGTCAGAGAGACCACCTCCTCTGCTTCATCCGCCCCGGTGACAATCACCGACACATCGTCCGCATAGGCAACAACCCTCAAAGGCGGCTCACCCGGGAGACCCACTGGCACCCCACACAACATGCCGCTCTCTAGCCTCCTGATGAAGGGGTCGATTGCAAACACATAGAGCAGGGGACTCAGGGGACAACCCTGGCGCACCCCGGAGCCAACCTCAAAGGACTGCCCAACCCAACCATTAACAAGAGGAAAGCTCTCTGCCCCCTTATACAAGACTTTTAACCAATCGACAAAACCACCCGGCAGACCGTACTTACTAAGGAGCAACCACAGGTACTCATGATTAACACGATCAAAAGCTTTTGCCTGATCCAATGTCAGCAAATACTTTCCCCAGCCTGCAGCCCTGCATCGCTCCAAGGCCTCCCGGACAGCTAAAACCGCTGTGAAGGTGCACCTACCCTGGACCGAACAGTGCTGATGGCGAGAAAGCAAAGACTCTGCTACTGACGATAGGCGCCAGAAAATGATCTTTGCCAGTATCTTTCTATCGACATTAAGAAGGCTGATGGGGCGCCAATTCTCAACCATCGAAGGATCTTTACCCTTTGAAAGAAGAATCACAGCTGAGTGCCTCATGGAAGGGGGAAGTACCCCCTCAGCAAGGCAACTGTTAAAAACCTCTACCAAATGTGGGGCCAGAATAGACTTAAAAGCTTTGTAAAACTCAGCCGTCAAGCCATCCGGTCCAGGTGACTTTTTGATGGCAAGCTGTTCAATTGCCCTTATCACCTCTTCAACTGTGATCTCCTCTGTCAAATTCATCAATGGGACATCTTCATCATTTAGACCTGGAGTAGAGTCCAAAAAGCTTTCCATCTTGTCACGGTCAAGCTCTTTCCTCCCAAGAAGGTCAGCATAAAAGGACCTCATGACCTCCAGAATCCCTGACCTGGACTTTGTCAAGGAACCTGTACTGTCCTTAAGGCCAACGACTGTTTTAACAGCTACACCTTGTTTGCAGTTCTGGTAAGGGTCAGGCGAGTGGTACTTCCCATAGTCCCTCTCCAGAACCAAAGAGGCATGCCGGTCATATTGACACTTCCTGAGAAGGAGTTTCACTTCGGAGATTGCCCCAGGATCTCCTCCTCTCGAGACAAGAATATCCAGCTTCCTCCGTAAACGTTGGTAGGTCATGTATTTATTAAACTGCTTTCTATTGGCTAGGCCCCTGAAGAATCCAGCAATCCTCTTTTTGGTCAGCTCCCACCACTCAGCCTTGCTGCTACAAAAGTCCAGAATGGTCACCTGTGCCTGAAAGAATTCCTCAAAGGATTTTCTAACATGTTCTTCCTTGAGTAGAGTCAAATTCAATCTCCAGATGCCCTTACCCCTCTGAGGGGCGACTGAAGCATTCAGGACCACAGATAGCATACAGTGATCAGAGAACTCTACTGCCTGCACCACTGGGGGTGAGAAAGCAGAGGTCTCCTTAAAAAAAAAACCTATCTATTCTACTCTGACTATTACCTCGATGAAAGGTGAACCCGGTGTCATCCGGGAGGTGCTTAATGTGCACATCCACAAGACCAGCATCCCTAACCATACTATTTAAAAAAACGCTATCATATCCCAGCCTGTCCTTGAAGTCCTTCCTGTCCTTGGGCCTAGTTACTGTATTAAAGTCACCTCCAAAGACCACTTGCCGGGATGTAAAAAGAAATGGCTTGATCCTTGTAAAAAGGCATTTCCTGTCCCACTTTGTGTGCGGCCCATAGACATTAATTAGGTGCAGGTCCTGCCCTCCCACAAGGACGTCTAAGACCATACATCTCCCAATCTCCACCTCAATAACCCGCCGGACAGTTACCATGCCGGTTTTAAACAACACCGCCACACCGCCGTAAGGCTCGGCCGCTAGAGACCAGTAAGATGGACCATACCTCCACTCTCTCTTGGCCATATGAATATCTGCCAAGGAGGTGAGCCTAGTCTCTTGCAAAATTAAAATTTCAGCGTCTAATTGGCTGAACAAAAAGAAGGCCATAGAACGAGCTCTTACTGACTTAATGCTGGCGACATTTATTGTCACCACTTTTAACGGAGGGGGAACCGCCATTTGGGTTATTGGGTGGATTGCTTCTTAGCTCCCCTCTGCTGCTCATCACCAGAAGCCTCTCTCTTTCTTGAGGCCACCTCAAATTCCATTTCAGAATCGGAACTTCGCTCCAAAGAAGCTCCAGATGAGGAAATATCCCACGTAGAGGACCTATAACGGTTGGAGACAGGCACTGGAGCCTGTTCCATCCTCACCACCTGCTTCTTCCGCTTCCCAACCTTCCTTCTCTCCTCCAGGTACTGCAGGTCAGCTTCAGAGATGCCCTCATCTCTTACTTTTTTCTGTAAAGTCTTTCCACAAGACTTCTTTACAGAGGAAGAAGCAACCTTTTTAGTACGTTACCACTCCTGGTGGGGGGGGGTGCTCCCTTTGAGTCAGACTTAGGAGGGATAGACTCCTGGGGGGGAACTGACTCGGGGGGCACAGACTTGGAAGGTTCTGACACATGAGGAGAGGGTACAGAAGGCTGGGGGGAGACAGATACAGAAGGAATACTTACAGACACAGGAGGGGTGCCCACAGGAACTGGAGAGGGATCCTGAGCAGGACCAGGGGAGTCAGTCACCACAGAGGAGGATGGTACACCAGGGGCCTCACCCTCCATCCTGTCCAGCCTTGACATGTCATCAATTACCTCCTTCTCCATATTGTGCAAGGCTTCAGGACATCTGCTATAGGGGTGGCCAAGGTGCAGGCACAGGTTGCACCTGATCATCTCGGTGCAGTCCTTGGCCATATGACCCTGACCCCGACACACTGAATATATCAAGGCCGAACAGGAGGAGCTCAAATGCCCCTTTTCTCCACAGCGGTGACACAGCTTCGGCTGACCAGGGTAGAAAATAGTCATCCTATCCCTCCCTATAAAAGCTGAGGAGGGCAGGTGACGGACAACATTCCCATCCCTGGCCAACCTGACTGTAACCGACCAACCCCCAGTCCAGATGTTACGCTCATCAAGTATTTTATTGGGCTTAGTCAAAACTTCACCATAGTTCCTTAACCAGACTTCTAGATCTCGAGCAGGAACACTCTCATTAGTGAGAATAATTGTGATTTTTTTCACTGTAGACCTTTGTGAAACTGCAACTGGGGTCAGACCTTCCCATTCGGGTCTTGACCTGCACCGAGCCTCATATCTCTCCCAGAACAGGTCAAGACCCTCTGGCCTGGTGAAACTAATGGTATAATCCCGTGTCCCAGCAACATGTATTAGGGCATACAGATCGTTTGCCCCAAAACCCATCTCCAAAATCAAATCCACCACCGCACGCCGTGCTGGAGGGATTGCACCACCTTCCCATTTAAGAATCACTACATTTCGTCTCGGACCCCCAGCAGAAACCAGAGACCCAAGACCAGATCCTGGGGTGCTCAAGGTGGTAGGTCGCAGGGGGAAAACACGCTTGGGGGCGGAGCTACCAGGAGCAGAGCGTACCACCTGGGCAAATGTAGGTTTATCAGGGCCAAGGCCCCACACTGATGTCACATTAGTCTGTACATTACAATTATTATTATTATCTGCTGGAACGGAGTTGGTAGGACTGTCCATCACACTTGTGCTGAGATGATTTTTATCAGTCACACAAACATTCACATTCCCATCAGGAATAGTCACAGTTTCTGATGTAATACCAGCTGTCTCCTGAAGCTGTGCTGTAGAGTCCTCAGCAGCTGTGGGGCAAACAGCTTTAGACTCAGCTAAAGGGGGGTTAATTGGTTCTGCTGAATCTTGTAGTTCCTCTGCAGGAATGTCATTTTTTAAATGCATTTTTTGCTGCACTGCAGCATCAGCAGGCACAGTATTGCTACACATAGGACTAGCAGCCTGATTGTCACTGGGCACATTGTCTGTATCAGTCACAGTGTTCACAAAAACAGTTTTATGCACCACATGGGGCTTGACAGGCTTTACCTTGTCAGGCACATTATCTGTAATGTCCTCCTCATTAAATACCAACTGATCCCCCCGTATAGGAGACTCCATTGCTTGGATGGCCCTGAGCATACCTCCTGAGTCCTGGGAAGGCATGGGGCTGCTTACCTCTCCCTGAGGGGGCAGGGGGTCTGAACTGGGGGTCTCCTCCTCCACCTCCATTTTTGTCATCCTCGCAAACCTTCGGTCATTGCAGAATTTTTCCTTAAAGGGCCCATCTCTGCCTTCCATCATGGACACAATGGTTTCTTGGTGTTCAACCCGGACCTTGGCCAGTTGGATCTCCGGATCCATGGATCCACGTCTCTGGCTATGCAAGCCCTCACGCTGCCTTCTCAGGCGCTTCACCTCCGCTCTCAGTTTATAGAGCTTGTCTCTCTCCTTATTCAGGACCTTAATCCCGGCCACCACTCGCTCCTGAATTGCCTCTGAGCCTTCATCTTCACCAGGGGTAGAGAGATCCCCAGCCATGGGTTGTATAGGGGCAGGTATGTTACCTGATGGCCCAGGAGATGGCTGAGAGCTTCCAGCAGGAGAGGCCCTGCTGGCCTCCATGGCTTCCCCAGAAAGGGGCCAGGAGAGCTGGGAGAGATTTCCTCACCACTCCCCTCTCACACCGATCACCTGGAGGAGCTCCAGAGACACCTTCCTCCTGACACACCTGTGCTCCAATGATGGGTGGGGCACTATTCCCCCCACTGACACCAATGATGGGGCACTATTCCTCCCGCTGACACCAATGATGGGACACTATTCCTCCAACTGACACCAATGATGGGGCACTATTCCTCCCACTGACACCAATGATGGGACACTATTCCTCCCACTGACACCAATGATGGGACACTATTCCTCCCACTGATACCAATGATGGGACACTATTCCTCCCACTGATACCAATGATGGGACACTATTCCTCCCACTGACACCAATGATGGGTGGGACACTATTCCTCCCACTGATACCAATGATGGGGCACTATTCCTCCCACTGACACCAATGATGGGGCACTATTCCTCCCACTGATACCAATGATGGGACACTATTCCTCCCGCTGACACCAATGATGGGACACTATTCCTCCAACTGACACCAATGATGGGGCACTATTCCTCCCACTGATACCAAAGATGGGGCACTATTCCTCCCACTGACACCAATGATGGGGCACTATTCCTCCCACTGATACCAATGATGGGGCACTATTCCACCCACTGACACCAATGATGGGGCACTATTCCTCCCACTGACACCAATGATGGGGCACTATTCCTCCTACTGATACCAAAGATGAAGCACTATTGCTCCCACTGACACCAATGATGGGGCACTATTCCTCCCACTGACACCAATGATGGGGCACTATTCCTCCCACTGACACCAATGATGGGGCACTATTCCTCCCACTGACACCAATGATGGGGCACTATTCCTCCAACTGACACCAATGATAGGGCACTATTCCTCCCACTGATACCAAAGATGGGGCACTATTCCTCCCACTGACACCAATGATGGGGCACTATTCCTCCTACTGATACCAACAATGGGGCACTAATAATTTTCCTAATACCAAAGATTGGACATTGTTTATTCCAACTGGCCGTGGTCCAGCTCCTCTAAAGTCTGAGGCACAGTAAATTGCCCCTTTATTTTAAAGTTTTGGAGACCCCTGACCTAGATGAAGAAATGAGGCCTGGAATAGGACAGGCATCAGAATCCATATCCCAGAAGAAGGAATGAGGCCTGGAATGGGACAAGCACCAGAATCCATATTCCAGATGAAGGAATGAGGCATGGAATAGGACAGGCACCAGAATCCATATCCCAGATGAAGGACCGAGGCCTGGAGTACCACAGGCACCAGAATCTATATCCCAGATGAAGGTCCGAGGCCTGGGTACGAAAGGCATCAAAATCCATATCTCAGATGAAGGAATGAGGCATGGAATACAGTAGGCACCGGAATCCATATCTCAGAAGAAGGAATGAGGCCTGGAGTACAACAGGCACCAGAATCCATATCCTAGTCAAAGGAATGAGGCCTGGAATAGGACAGGCACCAGAATCCATATCCCAGATGAAGAAATGTGGCCTAGAGTATGACAGGCACCAGAATCCATATCCCAGATGAAGAAATGAGGCCTGGAATAGGACAGGCACCAGAATCCATATGCCAGATGAAGGAATGAGGCCTGGAATAGGACAGGCATCAGAATCCATATGCCAGATGAAAGAATGAGTC